>NC_134353.1:172869057-173169057 GCF_048569485.1 Anomaloglossus baeobatrachus
CGGTGACGTCACGGGCCTCTCGCGATACTTGCTGTGAAGACGGCGGTCATTGAACTCGCTGACAGCAGCACTTGTCATCCCCTGCAGTGACCTGGGCTGACCCATTGATGTTAGCTCAGGTCACTGCATTGCTCTTCCAGCCAATGGGGAACATCCTGCTCTTCATTGACTGGGACAGTGTGGATCGTCATGGCAACCCCTTGGATTACACCAGACCTGGATTTGTTTTTCTTTCTAATAAATTGGTTAAAGAGGGAATGTATTGGGGAGTGTTTTTTCAAATAAAAATGTGTTTGACGTCTATTTTTTTTTATTACTGACTGGGTTGGTGATGTCGGGTATCTGATAGATGCCTGACCTCACCAACCCCAGGGCTTTTTGCCAGGTGACATTACACATCTGGTATTAACCCCATATATTACCCCGTTTGCCACCACACCAGGGCGCGGGATGAGCTGGGGCGAAGCACCAGGATAGGTGCATCTAATGGATGCGCCACGTCTGGGGCGGCTGCGGCCTGTTATTTTTAGGCTGGGGAGAGTCCAATAACCATGGACCTCCCTAGTCTGAGAATATCAGACCCCAGCTGTCTGCTTTACCTTGGCTGGTGATCCAATTTTGGGGGGACCCCTACGTGTTTTTTTTTTTTTAATTATTTATTTAATTTAAAATAACAGCATGGGGTGCCCTCAGTTTTGGTATACCAGCCAAAGTGAGGTTGCCAGCTGTGGTCTGCAGGCTGCAGCCGTCTGCTTTACCCTACCTAGCTGGCTACAAAACTGGGGGGAACCCTAAGTCATTTTTTTTTTCCTTTTTTTGGCTAAATACAAAGCTAAGCACCCCTTAGTGCCACATGAAAGGCACCAAAGGGTGCAAAATTACAAAATGCAGGAGAGTGGGACATTATGTTTCTTTCTGCCATTATAATGACAGAAAAGACTGATATGAAGTGCACAAGCACAGGAAAATCACCAGAGCGCTCTACGCTGTGAAAAGCAGTAGAAAATGGCACTGGAGTGAACATGTGACCGCCTTATGTAGGATGAAGCTATGGATCCTGGGTAAATTTATGCATTTACCCTCATTCAGTTTTTTTGCAGTACACAAAAAAAACGGAAGGCACACGGATAACAAACAGATGACATACGGACCGTCTACGGAACGGAAACGGATGCCACACGGATGCACCCGTGAAAAAAAACGGACTGTTTTTTGCAGACCACAAAAATGGATCGGTCGTGTTAATGTAGCCTTATTCTCATCTGCCGTTTATAAACAGCAGGCAGAAATAAGTGAATAGCGCCCCCCGGCGTCAGAAAATCTCCGGGGTTTCAGGGCTAGCTGAGACCCTGGAGATCATGATTCAGGACGGTTTTTCCGGTCCCCGCTCACGTGATCACAGGTATACACCGTACACCGATGATCACGTTACAGTAAATGACAGCGCCGGTAAAAAATTATTTATCTCCCGTCTGGCATGAACAAACACTTCTCCACTTCTTCTCCACTTCTCCACTTTTTCTCCACTTTTTCTCCACTCTTTCTCCATTTTTTCTCCACTTTTTCTCTACTTTTTCTCCACTTTTTCTCCACTTTTTCTCCATTTTTTCTCCACTTTTTCTCCATTTTTTCTCCATTTTTTCTCCACTTTTTCTCCACTTTTTCTCCACTTTTTCTCCATTTTTTCTCCACTTTTTTTCCACTTTTTCTCCACTTTTTCTCCACTTTTTCTCAATTTTTTCTCCACTTTTTCTTCACTTTTTCTCCACTTTTTCTACATTTTTTCTACATTTTTTCTCCACTTTTTCTCCATTTGTTCTCCATTTTTTCTCCACTTTTTCTCCATTTTTTCTCCACTTTTTCTCCACTTTTTCTCCATTTTTTCTCCACTTTTTCTCCATTTTTTTTCCACTTTTTCTCCACTTTTTCTCCACTTTTTCTCCGTTCTTTTCCTATGGTCGGTCTACCCATTAGCTCTGCCATGCATAGTGTAGCTCTACACCTACTGCACATGTTACTTTATGATTGACATCTCTTTCGTACCAGAGCTGTCTAAGCCTACTCTGACCCCATATTTGTCATTACTATATTGTCCTTGTACTGTATTATGACATTTGTATCATGTGTTTCATTTCTTGCTGTGTTACAATTTTTTTGCTGCATCCCAATTGTACCTTTACATTGTTTGAGTTTATGTTATTGTTCTCTCACTCTTATGTGATACTGATTATTGTCATTTTTCATAATTACATGCAGATAAGTCCAATCTGACGAAGGCTCAGGCCGAAACGTCATTTGTAACTTGTTTTGGACAAAAACATATATGCTTATGAAAATTTTTTTTTCTTAATACGGACCAATAAAGAGTGATTTTGCATTACTATCCGTTGTGACTTACTGACTTAGTCTGGGAGATTTAGAGTGCCGAGGTTACTCACTAATTTTATCTATTATTACCTCTGAGCACCTATATACCAGTGAGCAGAGCTTCCTCTACAGTAGTTCTCCTGATTAGGCATGCCCTTACCTCATGAGCAGGGCATTGCAGCTTTGGTAGCAACCATTACGACATGGACTCTGCTGCTGTGGACCCGGGGAGAGTGAGTGCAGATTCATTGCACCCACACTCCTCACATGAAGGGTCCGCACTCCTAGAAAATGGGGGATACGTTCCCTGAGTGTCTCCCCCCCATATTTTATATGGTCCAGAGTCGTCGTGGGACCCCTTTATTTTTTTTCTTACAATAAATTGGTGAAAGAGGAAATGTTTTGGGGACTGTTTTTTCAAATAAATTTCTTTTGTCGATTTTTTGTTTTTGTTAGTACTGACAGTTTATGATGTTGGGTATCTAATAGACGCCATGACATCACAAACTGCTGGGCTTGATCTCAGGTGACTTTACAGCTAGTATCAACCCGATTTATTACCCCGTTTGCCACTGCATCAGGGCACGGGATGAGCTGGGGTGAAGAGCCAGGATTGGCGCATCTAGTGGATGCGCCACGTCTAGGGTGCCTGCGGCCTGCTATTTTTAGGCTGTGAAGGCCCAATAACTATGGACCTTCCCACCCTGAGAATACCAGACCACAGCTGTCCACTTTACCTTGGCTGGTGATCCAATTTGGAGGGGACCCTACTTTTTTTGTGTAATTATTAATATTTATAAAATAATTATAAAAAAAGAGCCTGGGGGGACCTCCACATTGGATCCCCAACCACGGTAAAGCTGCCAGCTGTGGTTTTCAGGCTACAGACATCTGCTTTACCCTAGCTGGCTATCAAAAATGGGGGGACCCAACGTCATTTTTTTTTTAACTATTTTTTAAATAGAAAAAATTAATGGGCTTCCCTGTATTTTGATTGCCAACCAAGGTAACGACAGGCAGATGGGGGTGGCAACCCATAGCTGTCTGCTTTATCTGTGCTGAGAATCAAAAATACCGCGGAGCGCTATGTCATTTTTTTTAAAGATTTATTTTTACAGCACTGTGATGTCCAGCAATCAAAATACAGGGAAGCCCATTTTGTTTTTAGTTATTTAAATAAATAATTAAAAAAAATATATATGGGCTCCCGCTGCATTTTTTGTATTGCTAGCTAAGGGTAATCCAAGCAGCTACTGGCTGCTAACCCCCACTGCTTGGTGTTACCTTCACTGGCAATGGAAAATCCAGGGAAGCATTTTTTAATTTTTTGGCCAAAAAACTACAAAAAAAGGACGTGAGCTTCGCCATATTTTTGTATGCTAGCCAGGTATAGCAGGCAGGTGCTGGAAGAGTTGGATACAGCGCCAGAAGATGGCGCTTCTATGAAAGTGCCATTTTCTGAGGCGGCTGCAGACTGCAATTCGCAGCAGTGGGGCCCAGAAAGCTCAGGCCAACCTGTGCTGCGTATTCCAATCCCCAGCTGCCTAGATGTACCTGGCTGGACACAAAAATGGAGCGAAGCCTACGTCATTTGTTTTCTAACTATTTCATGAAATTCATGAAATAATAAAAAAAGGGCTTCCCTTTATTTTTGGTTCCCAGCCGGGAAACTGGGGGTTGGGGGCAGCCGTACCTGCCTGCTGTACCTGGCTAGCATACAAAAATATGGCGAAGCCCACATAATTTTTTCAGCAAAAAACTTCTGCATACAGTCCTGGATGGAGTATGCTGAGTATGCTGAGCCTTGTAGTTCTGCAGCTGCTGTGTGTCTGTATGGAGAAGAGCAGACAGCAGCTGCAGAACTACAAGGCTCAGCATACTCCATCCAGGACTGTATGCAGAAGTTTTTTGCCCACCAAAAAAATGACGTGGGCTTCGCCATTTTTTTGTATGCTAGCCAGGTACAACATGCAGCCACGGGCTGCCTCCAACCCCCAGTTGCCTATTTGTACCCGGCTGGGAACCAAAAATATAGGGAAGCCCTTTTTTTTAATTATTTCATGAAATAATTAAAAAACAAATGACGTGGGCTTCGCCCCATTTTTGTGTCCAGCCGGGTACAACTAGGCAGCTGGGGATTGGAATCCGCAGCACAGGTTAGCCCGAGGTTTCTGGGCGCCTCTGCTGCGAATTTCAGTCCGCAGCCGTCCCAGAAAATGGCGCTCTCATAGAAGCGCCATCATCTGGCGCTGTATCCAACTCTTCCAACAGCCCTGGAGCCGGGTTGCTTGTTGGGTAATCATGAGCTAATACTGGCTTTGTTTTACTAGCCAGTATTAAGCCAGAGATTCTTAATGTCAGGCACGTTTGACCCGGCCATTAAGAATCTCCAATAAAGGGTTAAAAAAAAGACACCACACAGAGAAAAAATACTTTAATAGAAATAAATACACAGACACATTAGAGACTCCATCTTTATTACCCCCTGTCAGCCCAATAAATCCCCAATAAACCAGCGCTGATAAGAGGTTTTTAATAGAGGCTTAAATTATAAGCAGCAATTTCAGCGTTCCAAGTGCCTTTAAATGAATTTGAAGAAACTGCACTTCAGGATTGTAGAGAGGATTGTAGTGAGGATGAGGTGCCCCAGCCCATTACTTGATGGGCTGGGGCACCTCATCCTCACTACAATCCTCACTAGTGTAGTAGTAGTGACAATTGTAGTGAGGATGAGGTGCACCAGCCCATCATGGGCTGGGGCACCTCATCCTCACTACAATCCTCAATACAATCGGGAAGCAGCGTGCAGCCTTCACTCCGTGAGTGATCAGTGCTGCTAGCGGTAACAGCGGTAACGCTGACAGACGCGTTACCATAGCAACGGTGCTCCCGGAGCCGCGGTTAGCGGTGACGTCACCGTTAACTGCATTGCTATGGCAACGGTGATCTCCGTTAATGACCGGCTGTGTCAGCCGGTCCCTAACGGAACGGGGAGTCAACCGTGTGCTAGAGCATATCGCCGGTACACGGCGATACACAAATGTGCACCATGTACCGGAGAGATGCACTCGCAGGTCCTACATGACGTTTCATAGTCATGTGACCAGTCTGTAGCCAATGAGATAATAGCCACGTGACTGGTCACATGGCTATTTTGACGTCACGATAGGTCCTGCATCTCTGCTGGCAGTGCCGGTCACCGGGAGGATTCAGCAATCATCGGATGGAATAGCGGCAGGAGACAGAGTGCAGGAGGGATCGCGGGGACCGGTAAGTGTTATGGCAATGTTTATTAACTGTTTGTGTACATTTATCATGCATTTTTATGTGTTTGTGATTGCCTCCCATTATAGCCTATTGGTTCGAATTCGGTTTGTCGAACGTTTGACGAACCGAACTCGAACGGGACCCCAGTTCGGCGAACCGACCTCGAGCCGAACCGCGACCGGTTCGCTCATCTCTACTGATGATGTAAATTTGCTTTCTTTCTATAAAGATTAAATAAGAAAATTAAGGAATTTAATGGAAAATTCTTTTTTTTAAATAGTGATTAAAAAAATATGTAAATCATTTCATTTAATACATCGGACTCTCTAAAACAAAGAGTCATTCAGTGAAATAAAAATTCTTGAGTATTTTGTGTGCTTTATGCAATAATCGAAGTCTTTTTTGGAAAGACTAAAGCACATCAGAGTAAAGGAAGTGCACCACAATGTAAAAGTTTCTAAAAATCTACAAATTTGATGTATCATAAACAAAAAAACATTCTTTCTTTTATTAATAAGTAGGGGGTATAGCTCAGTGGCAGAGCATTTGACTGGAGATCAAGAGGTCCTTGGTTCAAATCCTTGTGCACCCTGTAGTATGGTTTTCATAAAAATGTAACCATTTTCACACCTTACAATAGTATCATTTAGACAGCTTATCCATATCAGGCTGAACTTAGCATAAGTTTTATTTAAACGTGACTTATGAAGTAAATTTGCTTTCTTTCTATAAAGTTTAAATAAGAAAATTAAGGAATAAAATGGAAAATTCTTTCCTTTAAATAGTGATTAAAAAAATTATGTAAATCGTTTCATTTAATACATCGGACTCTCTAAAACAAAGAGTCATTCTGTGTAACAAAAATTCTTGAGTATTTTGTGTGCTTTATGCAATCATCAGTCTTTTTTGAAAAGACTAAAGCACATCAGAGTAAAGGAAGTGCACCACAATGTAAAAGTTTATAAAAATCTTCAAATTTTATGTTTCAAAAACAAAAAAACATTCTTTATTGTATTTTTATGTAGGGGGTACAGCTCAGTGGCAGAGCATTTGATTGCAGATCAAGAGATCCTTGGTTCAAATCCGAGTGCCCCATGTGGTATAGTTTTCATAAAAATGTAACCATTTTCACACCTTACAATAATATCATTTAGACAGCTTATCCATATCAGGCTGAACTTAGCACAAGTTTTATATAAACGTGACTTATGAAGTAAATTTGCTTTCTTTATATAAAGTTTAAATAAGAAAATTAAGGAGTAAAATGAAAAAATCTTTCCTTTAAATAGTGATTAAAAATTATGTAAATCGTTTCATTTAATACATCGGACTCTCTAAAACAAAGAGTAATTCTGTGTAATAAAAATTCTTGAGTATTTTGTGTGCTTTATGCAATCATTAAAGTCTTTTCTGGAAAGACTAAAACACATCAGAGTAAAGGAAGTGCACCACAATGTAAAAGTTTCTAAAAATCTTTAAATTTTATGTATCAAAAACAAAAAAACATTCTTTCTTTTATTAATGTGTAGGGGGTATAGCTCAGTGGCAGAGCATTTGACTGCAGATCAAGAGGACCTTGGTTCAAATCCGAGTGCCTCCTGTAGTATGGTTTTCATAAAAATGTAACCATTTTTACACCTTACAATAATATCATTTAGACAGCTTAACCATATCAGGTTGAACTTAGCACAAGTTTATTTAAACGTGACTTATGAAGTAAATTTGCTTTCTTTCTATAAAGTTTAAATAAGAAAATTAAGGAATAAAATGGAAAATTCTTTCCTTTAAATAATGATTAAAAAAATTATGTAAATCGTTTCATTTAATACATCGGACTCTCTAAAACAATGAGTCATTCTGTATAATAAAAATTATTGAGTATTTTTTGTGCTTTATGCAATCATCAAAGTCTTTTTTGGAAAGACTAAAGCAAATTAGAGTAAAGGGAGTGCACCACAATGCAAAAGTTTCTAAAAATCTTTAAATTTTATGTATCAAAAACAAAAAAACATTATTTCTTTTATTAATATGTAGGGGCTATAGCTCAGTGGCAGAGCATTTTACTGCAGATCAAGAGGTCCTTGGTTCAAATCCGAGTGGCCCCTGTAGTATGGTTTTCATAAAAATGTAACCATTTTCACACCTTACAATAGCATCATTTAGACAGCTTATCCATATTAGGCTGAACTTAGCACAAGTTTTGTTTAAACGTGACTTATGAAGTAAATTTGCTTTCTTTCAATAAAGTTTAAATAAGAAAATTAAGGAATAAAATGGAAAATTCTTTCCTTTAAATAGTGATTAAAAAAATTATGTAAATCGTTTAATTTATTACATCGGACTCTCTAAAACAAAGAGTCATTCTGTGTAATAAAAATTCTTGAGTATTTTGTGTGCTTTATGCAATAAACAAAGTCTTTTTTGGAAAGACTAAAACACATCAGAGTAAAGGAAGTGCACCACAATGTAAAAGTTTCTAAAAATCTTTAAATTTTATGTATCAAAAACAAAAAAACATTATTTTTTTATAAAAATGTAGGGGGTATAACTCAGTGGCAGAGCATTTGACTGCAGATTAAGAGTAGAGTTGAGCGCGGTTCAAGTGATTTTGGGGGCTGTTGTAGATCGAACTAGAAATCGAGCTTTTTGCTAAAGTTTGATAGTTCTAGTTATGTTCGAGAACTCTTCTAGCAGCAAAAAGCAGGGCTTTTTACAGCTACAGTGTGCAGGAGCCATCGCTGGCAGCCTGCCAGAAGCTGGTAACCAAGATAAACATCGGGTATCCAGCCAAAGCGCTTTGGTTAGTATTCCGATATTTATCCTAGTTACGTGTGCAGGAAGCCGACACTTCCCCGCTCAGCTCACTTCGCCAACTCCTGCACACAGCATGTACGTGTACACACACACACACACTAACCTGTCCCCAGCCAAGCAGTCCACGACACTGACATACTCAGCGCCACATGACCCCGCTAGGCTCCACCCACTTGGCACTCCACCGCCAGTACACGTGGATCCGCCCACCTGGCACTCTGCACAGATGGTTCCGCTAGGCTCCGCCCACCTGGCACTCTGCACACATGGTCCCACTAGGCTCCACCCACCTGGCACTCTGCACACATGGTCCCGCTAGGCTCCGCCCACTTGGCACTCTGCACACATGGCACTGCTAGGTTCCGCCCACCTGACACTCTGCACACATGGTCCCGCTATGCTCCGCCCACCTGGCACTCTGCACACATTACCCCGCTAGGCTCCGCCCAACTGGCACTCTGCACACATGGCGCTGCTAGGCTCTGCCCACCTGGCACTCTGCACACATTGCCCCACTAGGCTCCGCTCACCTGGCACTCTGCACACATGGCGCTGCTAGGCTCCGCCCACCTGGCACTCTGCACACATGGTCCCGCTAGGCTCCGCCCACCTGAGACTCTGCACACATGGCGCTGCTAGGCTCCGCCCACCTGTCACTCGGCACACATTACCCTGCTAGGCTCCGCCCACCTGGCACTCTGCACACATGGTCCCGCTAGGCTACGCCCACCTGGCACTCTGCACACATTGTCTCGCTAGGCTCCGCCCACCTAGCACTCTGCACACATGGCGCTGCTAGGCTCCGCCCAGCTGACACTCTGCATACACGGACCCGCTAGGCTCCGCCTACCTGGCACTCTGCACACATTACCCCGCTAGGCTCCGCCCACCTGTCATTCTGCACACATTACCCCGCTAGGCTCCGCCCACCTGGCACTCTGCACACATGGTCCCGCTTATCTTACCTGCGGTGATGAAGTCACGACCTCAGCGCTTTCACTGTCCTCCATTGCCGCCGCTTGTCACATCACCTTCTCTCACTTCCAACCCGAGACTGACTAGCGGTGACGTCACGGGCCTCTCGCGATACTTGACTGTGAAGGTCATTGAACTCAGTGTCAGGTGCTGTCAGCAGTGCAGGAGATCAGCGCAGGTAATGTACCTCGCTGATAGCAGCACTTGTCATCCCCTGCAGTGACCTGGGCTGACCCATTGATGTTAGCTCAGGTCACTGCACTGCTCTCCCAGCCAATGGGGAACATCCTGCTCTTCATTGACTGGGACAGTGTGGATCGTCATGGGAACCCCTTGGATTACACCAGACCTGGATTTGTTTTTCTTTCTAATAAATTGGTTAAAGAGGGAATGTTTTGGGGAGTGTTTTTTTCAAATAAAAATGTGTTTGTCGTCTATTTTTTATTTCTTACTGACTGGGTTGGTGATGTTGGGTATCTGATAGACGCCTGACCTCACCAACTCCAGGGCTTGGTGCCAGGTGACATTACACATCTGGTATTAACCCCATATATTACCCCGTTTGCCACCGCACCAGGGCACGGGATGAGCTGGGGCGAAGCACCAGGATTGGCGCATCTAATGGATGCGCCACTTCTGGGGCAGCTGCGGCCTGCTATTTTTAGGCTGGGGAGAGTCCAATAACCATGGACCTCCCTAGTCTGAGAATATCAGACCCCAGCTGTCTGCTTTACCTTGGCTGGTGATCCAATTTTGGGGGGACCCCTACGTGTTTTTTTTTTTAAAATTATTTAATTTAAAATAACAGCGTGGGGTGCCTCAGTTTTGCATTACCAGCCAAGGTGAAGCTGCCAGCTGTGGTCTGCAGGCTGCAGCCGTCTGCTTTACCATAGCTGGCTACAAAAATAGGGGGAACCCTACGTCATTTTTCTGTTTCATTTTTTTGGCTAAATACAAAGCTAAGCACCCCTTAGTGCCACATGAAAGGCACCAAATGATGCAAAATTACAAAATGCAGGAGAGTGGGACATTATGTGTCTTTCTGCCATTATAATGACAGAAAAGACTGATATGAATTGTACAAGCACTGTAAAATCACCAGAGCGCTCTACGCTGTGAAAAGCAGTAGAAAATGGCACTGGAGTGAACATGTGACCGCCTCATGTAGGTTGAAGCTATGGATCCTGGGTACATTTATGTATTTTCCCTCCTTCAGTTTTTTTGCAGTACGCAAAAAAAACGGAAGGCACACGGATAACAAACAGATGACATACGGACCGTCTACGGAACGGAAACGGATGCCACACGGATGCACCCGTGAAAAAAAACGGACTGTTTTTTGCAGACCGCAAAAATGGATCGGTCGTGTTAATGTAGCCTTATTCTGATCTGCCGTTTATAAACAGCAGGCAGAAATAAGTGAATAGCGCCCCCCAGCATTTTTCAGGCATAGCTGAGACTATGGAGATCCTGATTCAGGACAGTTTTTCTGGTCCCCGCTCACGTGATCACAGGTATACACCGTACACCGATGATCATGTTAGAGTAAATGACAGAGTCGGTAAAAAATTATTTATCTCCCATCTGGCATGAACTAACATGATAAATATCCTCCCCGGTCCCCTCCGGTCCCCCGGTGTTGCCAAAGTGCCCCCCCTGATGCCCTACCAGAAATCCAAGATGGCCACGCGCACAGCAGCGCGCCGGCTGCATTCACCCTACTCCTCTGATTTCTGTCGCATGTGCCATGACACATGCGACAGAAAACTCCTCCCCAGGCCGTGCCAGGTCACCCCCTATAACCCCACCGGTGTTCCCCAGTGTCCCTCGGTACTTGTGCAGCGTTGATCCCCCGCGGCCCTCTCCTTCACAATAGACACTGCCGCATGCACAGAGCGGCTGTCAGCTCAAGTTCCTGTGTTCAGACATAGTGAGTGGTGGTTATGCATTTGTAAGCTAAATGGGCGGCACAGTGGCTCTGTGGTTAGCACTGCAGTGTTGCAGCGCTGAAGTCGTGGGTTCAATTCCCACCAAGGACACCATCTGCAAGGAGTTTGTATGTTCTCCCCGTGTTTGCGTGGGTTTTCTCTTGGTACTCTGGTTTCCTCCGACACTCCAAAGACATACAGATAGGGAATTTAGATTGTTAGCCCTAATGGGGACAGTGTGTCCAATGTATGTAAAGCGCTATGGAATTAATAGCTCTATATAAATGAATAAATTATTATTATTACTGCAATGCCCTGCTCATGAGGTAAGGAACATAGTTGATCAGGAGAGCTATATACTACATTTCCAAATGGAGGGATTTGATCTTATAGTTTCCCTGCTGAATGACTACCAAACATGAGAGTCCGTTATACGCCACAAGAAAACACATCTAAATAGCGAGCTCTGTTTTTTAGTATTCATTCAGCTGGATAACTGGACTTAAAGGGGTATTCCATCTCCAAGATCCTATCCCCTATATATAGTAGGTGGAATAGCAATAATATCAGCAAATACCAATATTTGGAAATGTAGAATAGTTCTCCTGATTAGGCATGCCCTTACCTCATTAGCAGGGCATTGCAGCTTTGGTAGCAACCGTTACGACATGGACTCTGCTGCTGTGGACCCGGGGAGAGTGGGTGCAGATTCATTGCACCCACACTCCTCACATGGAGGGTCTGCACTCCTAGAAAATGGGGGATACATTCCCGTTTTTTCCTTATAATAATTTTGTGAAAGAGCGAATGTTTTGGGGAGTTTTCTTTTAAATACATTTTTTTTGTCGATTTTTTTTGTTAGTACTGACAGTTTGTGATGTCAGGTATCTGATAGACACCATCACATCACAAACTGCTGGGCTTGATGTCAGGTGACTTTACAACTAGTATCAACCCCATTTATTACCCCATTTGCCACTGCACCAGGGCATGGGATGAGCTGTGGTGAAGCGCCAGGATTGGCGCATCTAGTGGATGCGCCACATCTGGGGTGTCTGTGGCCTGCTGTTTTTAGGCTGTAGAAAAGAAAAAGAACTGGAGCATTCAAAGGGCTGCTTATAAAACATCCAAAACTTTATTGCACATAAATATTAAAAGTAGGTTTCAATTGTTACATATATGAAAGTGCTATTGAAGAACAAAGGTGAATAACCACAAAAAGTATGGGGAGCAGAGGAGAAAACCACCCTAGTAAGGGGAAATAAATTAGACAGGGACCAGGAAAAATAGGTAGGTATTCATAAGTGGCCAGCAGGTATGGCGCCCTTATCCTGACATGGTATATCACGATGTACAGCCCAATCAGCGTCAGACCATTAAACCAGGGCAGAGGCACCAAAACACAGCCAGTCACATAGAAAGAGTTAAGTAACAGTCCCAGAGCTTACAGGGAAGTAGAATAGACAGGGACCAGGAGAAATAGGTAAATATTCATAAGTGGCCAGCAGGTATGGCGCCCTTATCCTGACATAGTATATCAAGATGTACAGCCCAATCAGCGTCAGACCATTAGACCAGGGCAGGGGCACCAAAACGCAGCCAGTCACATAGAAAAAGTTAAGTAACAGTCCCAGAACTTACACATGATGATGAAGGTGGTCACCAAAGCATCCCACACCAGAGAAAAGGAGCCTTCCTACGCGCGTTTCGCAACACGGGTTATGTCTGGCTTCATGAGGGAAGGTATGAAGAAAATGCCGTTCAAGGACCTTAAGTAAGAGGTCACATGACCTCATTGGACTGACCAGGACCTAGAAAATGTGTTCCGACCAATCGGATCCCCGCGTACGCGCATGCGCACCGCACGCCAGGCATCACACGCCCCACAGCCGTCCAATGAGAAGGGAGGCCCGGAGCCCAGCATTATCTGGACTCCAAAGCCACCCCCACCCATCAGAAGGACGGCCAGGGGGCGGGCAAGGCCAGCGAGCGGCGCGCACGGGTCACGGGGATCAGAGGGCGGGACACAGCTCCCAGCCAGAGCCCGTCTTTCAGCCAATCGGGTTGCTATAATGGCGCGCAGACATCGCGCGGCGAGAATCCGCAACTGATCCCCAGCAGTCCAGCGAGGAGGGACGCAGCGAGCCCCCTGGCCCAGGGGCCCACAGCATCCCCCCACACCCAAAAGGGACGCCGGGCAAGCAGTGCGGATAAATCGGCGAAGGCGCGCACAGGAACCAGAGGACGGGACGGGCAAATGGCTGGGAAAGTATAAATAAGCCAAGTGGCAATAAATAAGTACCCATGTCATCCCATAACAATGCTACGATGGCATAGATGAACAATGACATAATAAACAAGAATATACAAAACAATAGAAATGGGAGGAAAGGGGAATATTATGAAAGAATCTTCTTAAAGTGACAGTGCATCAATATCACGGGAGAGCCATAATGGAACAATTTTCCGATATAGATGTTAGGTCCAAGTCCAATATGCAAACCACAGTAGATTTTTAATGTCAAAAGATCCTATGAAGGCAAAAGGAATAAATTTAGAACACTGGGAGTATGAAATGGGGACAATAGAAACCAATTAAGAACATTAAAAAGGAAAATTTTTACCTAAGTTAAAAAGAAAGAACGGTGCAATATATTGAATCTCAAATGACACCTCATAAAAAAGGGGCAAAATTTAGGGCCTCATTAAGGCCCTTCGGTGTTACTGTGTCCAAAATGGTGATCCATTTTAGTTCACGTTGGGCCAAAAGTTTTTTATTTTTAGGCTGTGAAGGCAAGGCCCAATAACTATGGACCTTCCCACCCTGAGAATACCAGACCACAGCTGTCCGCTTTACCTTGGCTGGTAATCCAATTTGGGGGGGACCCTACTTTTTCTTTGTAATTATTATTATTTATAAAATAATTATAAAAAAAGAGCCTGGGGTGACCTCCACATTGGATCCCCAACCACGGTAAGGCTGCCAGCTGTGGTTTTCAGGCTACAGACGTCTGCTTTACCCTAGCTGGCTATCAAAAATAGGGGGACCCAACATCATTTTTTTTTAACTATTTTTTAAATAGAAAAAATTAATGGGCTTCCCTGTATTTTGATTGCCAGCCAAGGTAATGCCAGGCAGATGGGGATGGCAACCCATAGCTGTCTGCTTTATCTGCACTGAGAATCAAAAATACCGCGGAGCGCTACGTAATTTTTTTTAAAGATTTATTTTTACAGCACTGTCATGTCAGGCAATCAAAATACAGGGAAGCCCTTTTTGTTTTTAGTTAGTTAAATAATTAATTAATTAAAAAAAATATATATGGGCATTTTTTGTATTGCTAGCTATGGGGTAATCCAAGCAGCTACTGGCTGCTAACCCCCACTGCTTGGTGTTACCTTCACTGGCAATGGAAAATCCAGGGAAGCATTTTTTATTTTTTTTGCCAAAAAACTACAAAAAAAATGACGTGGGCTTTGCCATATTTTTGTATGCTAGCCAGGTACAGCAGGCAGGTATGGCTGCCCCCAACCCCCAGCTGCCTATTTGTACCCGGCTGGGAACTAAAAATATAGGGAAGCCCTTTTTTTAATTAATTCATGAATTTTATGAAATAATTAAAAAAAAAAACGACGTAGGCTTTGCCCCATTTTTGTGCCCAGCCGGGTACAACTAGGCAGCTGGGGATTGGAATCCACAGCACAGGTTAGCCCGAGGTTTCTGGGCCCCTCTGCTGTGAATTGCAGTCTTCAGCCGCCCCAGAAAATGGTGCTCTCATAGAAGCGCCATCATCTGGCGCTGTATCCAACTCTTCCAACAGCCCTGGAGCCGGGTGGCTTGTTGGGTAATCATGAGTTAATACTGGCTTTGTTTTTCTAGCCAGTATTAAGCCAGAGATTCTTAATGTCAGGCACGTTTGACCCGGCCATTAAGAATCTACAATAAAGGGTTAAAAAAAAACACCACACAGATAAAAAATACTTTAATAGAAATAAATACACAGACACATTAGAGACTCCATCTTTATTACCCCCTGTCACCCCTCCACGATCCTGCTCTTCTGTCTTCTTTTCCCATTCAACACATGCAGCTCTGCTCCATCAGACAGCACAGCTGCATGGAGGAAGACGCTGTGCTCCGTGCAGAAATCACTCTGTGAGAGTGTCCACAGGCTCCCGGCTGTAAGCGGTGGCACTGGTTGCCATAGCAACGCTGCTCCGATCACGTGATTCCGGTGCCGCTGCGTGTTGGTAGCGGGACGTCCCCGTCACCGCTACCAAGCGCATTGCTATGGCAACGGTGATCTCCGTGATTGACCGGCTGTGTCAGCCGGTCAGGAGCCGGCTTCTGCGGATGCTGGTAACTACGGTAAACATCGGGTATTCAAGAAGCCCTTTCCTTGGTTACCCGATGTTTACCGTAGTTACCAGCATCCACCGCTCTCACGCTGCCAGTGCCATCCCCCTGCACACATAGCCAGACTACACATCGGGTTAAATTAACCTGATTTGTAGTCTGGCTAGGAGTGCAGGGAGCCAGCCCTAAGTGGTGTGAGCTGGTAACCAAGGTAAATATCGGGTTGGTTACCTGATATTTACCTTAGTTACCAAGCGCAGCATCGTTTTCACGCGTGCTGCTTGCTGGGGGCTGGTCACTGGTTGCTGGTGAGATCTGCCTGTGTGACAGCTCACCAGCAACCCGTGTAGTAACGCTCCAGCGATCCCTGCCAGGTCAGGTTGCTGGTGGGATCGCTGGAGCGTCGCTTAGTGTGACGGTACCTTAAGGGAACGGGGAAGCAGAGCGGGGAGTCGAGCTAGAGCATGTCGCCGGTACACGGTGGTACACAAACGTGCACCGTGTAACAGAGAGATGCAATGACAGGTCCTACATGACGCGTCATAGTCATGTGACCAGTCTGTAGCCAATGAGATAACAGGCACGTGACTGGTCACATGGCTATTTTTCACATCACGATAGGTCCTGCATCACTGCTGGCAGTGCTGGTTACCGGGAAGATTCAGCGATCATCGGATGGAATAGCGGCAGGAGACAGAGTGCAGGAGGGATCGCGGGGACCGGTAAGTGTTATGGCAATGTTTATTAACTGTATGTGTACATTTATAATGTGTTTTTATGTGTTTGTGATTGCCTCCTATTGTTTCCTATGCGGTTCGAGTTCGGTTCGTCGAACGTTCGCCGAACCGAACTCGTATGAGACCTCCGTTCGGCGAACCGAACTCGAGCCGAACCACGGCCGGTTCGCTCATCTCTAATCAAGAGGTCTTTGGTTCAAATCCAAGTGCCCCCTGTTGTATAGTTTTCATAAAAATAAAAAAAATTCACACCTTACAATAATATCATTTAGACAGCTTAACCATATCATGTTGAACTTGGCACAAGTTCTATTTAAATGTGACTTATGAAGTAAAATTGATTTCGTTCTCTAAAGTTTAAATAAGAAAATTAGGAATAAAATGAAAAATTCTTCACTTTAAATAATGATTAAAAAAATTATTTAAATAGTTTCATTTAATACATCGGACTCTCTAAAACAAAGAGTCATTCTGTGTAATAAAAATTCTTGAGTATTTTGTTTGCTTTATGCAATAATCAAAGTCTTTTTTGGAAAGACTAAAGCACATCATCAGAGTAAAGGAAGTGCACCACACTGTAAAAGTATCTAAAAATCTTCAAATTTTATCTATCAAACCAAAAAAACATTCTTTCTTTTATTAATATATAGGGGGTATAGCTCAGTGGCAGAGCATTTGACTGCAGATCAAGAGGTCCTTGGTTCAAATCTGAGTGCCCCCTGAAGAATGGTTTTCATAAAAATGTAACCATTTTCACATCTTACAATAATATCATTTAGACAGCTTATCCATATCAGGTTGAACTTAGCACAAGTTTTATTTAAACGTGACTTATGAAGTATATTTGCTTTCTTTCTATAAAGTTTAAATAAAAAAATTAAGGAATAAAATGGAAAATTCTTTCCTTTAAATAGTGATTAAAAAAATTATGTAAATCGTTTCATTTAATACATCGGACTCTCTAAAACAAAGAGTCATTCTGTGTAATAAAAATTCTTGAGTATTTTGTGTGCCTTATGCAATCATCAAAGTTTTTTTGGATAGACTAAAGCACACCAGAGTAAAAGATGTGCACCACTATGTAAAATTTTTTAAAATCTTCAAATTTTATGTATCAAAAACAAAAAAACATTCTTTCTTTTATTAACATGATGGGGGTATAACTCAGTGGCAGAGCATTTGACTGCAGATACAGGTCCTAGATTCAAATTCAAGTACCACCTGTAATATGGTTTTCATAAAAATGTAACCAGTTTCACATCTTACAATAATATCATTTAGACAGCTTATCCATATCAGGTTGAACTTAGCACAAGTTTTATTTAAACGTGACTTATGAAGTATATTTGCTTTCTTTCTATAAAGTTTAAATAAAAAAATTAAGGAATAAAATGAAAAATTCTTTCCTTTAAATAGTGATTAAACAAATTATGTAAATCATTTAATTTAATACATCGGACTCTCTAAAACAAAGTCATTCTGTGTAATAAAAATTCTTGAGTATTTTGTGTGCCTTATGCAATCACCAAAGTCTTTTTTGGAAAGACTAAAGCGCATCAGTGTAAAGGAAATGCACCACAATGTAAAATTTTCTAAAAATCTTCAAAGTTTATGAATCAAAAACAAAAAAAACATTCTTTCTTTTATTAATATGAAGGGGGTATAGCTCAGTGGCAGAGCATTTGACTGCAGATCAAGAGGTCCTTGGTTCAAATCCAAGTGCCCCCTGTAGTATGGTTTTCATAAAAATGTAATTATTTTCACACCTACAATAATATCATTTACTGTAAAAAAGATAGTAGCGCATATGAGGAGCACCCGTGGATTGATTTCTTTGGATATATTTAATAGAATTGCTCACCTGATTAGGTTGTGCGCCCTCGCACAACCTCGGTGGTCGGTGTGTAATTCCTCTGGGGGATGAGGGACTAACTCAGCTGGCGCTATCCGATGTTTTCTGGGTGGATCTGGACAGATTACTGCTGATGGTTCCTGGTTCACCGACTCCTTGATTCCTGGAACTCAGAGCAGCCCTGCGTGCTCCCGCTGGGTTGTTCAGAGTGGACTGATAAGATCTATTACTCGCAGCAGCTCTAGCCGGATTCCCTTGTGGGAATATGCATATGTAGGAAAAAGGAGATGACCGATCTTGTGAGCTCTAGTGATAAATCTTTAGTCTTAGATTTTTGTAGATTATAAGGCTTTATTGTGATAAAATAAAGCTCTTGTTTTCACAACGCGTTTCAGCAAGATCCACTTGCCATCCTCAGGTCCAGACGGGTTTCTGTGTTGAGACTCCTAACAGAGGCTCCACTGACCTTTTTGATTTGCATATTTCCCATAGGGCAATGTACCTAGGATTTCACTGTCTTGAGCGCCCTCGCTGGCTGCCGGCAGTGTTTTCTCTGGCTGGTCTCCCCGAGATCAGTGATTGTTTTGTTTTACTAATACATGTAGGCACAAACGACACGGCAAGAAATGACCTACCAACTATCTGCAAAGACTTTGAAATTTTTTGGGAAGAAAACAAAGGAACGGAGCGTACAAGTTGTTTTCCTCCCAGTCGATGATCATGGCATCAGAAGATGGAATAGGATACTTGAGGTGAACAACTGGCTATGGCGATGGTGCAGCCAGCAAGGATTTGGATTCTTGAACCATGGAGTGAGTTTCTTCTATGATGGACTCCTCGCTAGAGACAGGATACACCTCACAAAACCTGAGAAACACACATTCAACAGAAGACTTGCCACACTCATCAGGAGGGCTTAAGCTAGAAGAAGAGGGAATAGGAGGAAAAACAGCGGACAAGAATATGCAGCAGAATGACAAACTAATCAAGGGTACTAGATGCCGTAAAGAGGACCCAAGATAGGATACTCAGAAGGAAGCTAAGAAAAAGAAAGCAAAACTTCTTTCCTGCATGCTGACCAAAGCAAGAAGCCTGACCAATAAGATCGAAGAACTGGAGCTGGTAATGTATGAGATAAAGTTCGACATAGTAGGAATAACTGAGATATGGTTAGATGACAGCTATATCTGGGCGGCTAACTTGTGAGGATATAAATTGTTTAGGAGGGATCGTAAAAATGGAAAGGCGGTGGAGTATGTCTATATATAAAGTCCAGTTTAAAGCCCATACTAAGAGAAGATATACAAGAGAGAAATGAAGAGGTGGTATCTCTATGGGTGGAGATACAAGGAGGGAAAACTGATAATAAATTCCTCATAGGGGTTTGTTATAAGCCACCAAATATAACAGGAACAACTGAAAATGTATTATTGAAACAAATAAACAAAGCAGCAAATCACAATGAGGTGATTATTAATGGGGACATCACCTACCCCGATATACACCGTGTGCAGAAGTATTAGGTAAGTTGTATTTTAGAGGATTTTTTTTATTATTGATCAACAACTATGTTCTCAATCAACCCAAAAGACTCATAAATACCAAAGCCTAATATTTTTGGAAGTTGGAGTGAGGTTTTTTTAGATTTGGCTATCTTAAGAGGATATCTGTTTGTGTAGGTAACTATTACTTTGCAGAATTATTAGGCAACTTAATAAAAACCAAATATATTCCCATCTCACGTGTTTATTTTCACCAGATAAACCAATATAACTGCACAAAATTTAGAAATAAACATTTTTGACATGCAAAAACAAAACCCAAAAAATTAGTGACCAATATAGCTACCTTTCTTTTTGATGACACTCAATAGCCTACCATCCATAGATTCTGTCAGTTGCTTGATCTGTTTACGATCAACATTGTGTGCGGCAGCCACCACAGCCTCCCAGACAATGTTCCGAGAGGTGTACTGTTTTCCCTCCCTGTAGACGTCACATTTTATGAGGGACCACAGGTTCTCTATGGGGTTCAGATCAGATGAACAAGGGGGCCATGTCATTATTTTTTCATCTTTCAGACCTTTACTGGCCAGCCACGCTGTGGAGTAGTTGGATGCATGGGATGGAGCATTGTCCTGCATGAAAATCATGTTTTTCTTGAATGATACCGACTTCTTCCTCTACTACTGCTTGAAGAAGTTGTCTTCCAGAAACTGGCAGTAGGTCTGGGAGTTGAACTTCACTCCATCCTCAACCCGAAAAGGTCCCACAAGTTCATCTTTGATGATATCAGCCCATACCAGTACCCAATCTCCACCTTGCTGTACCCAACCTCCACCTTGTCTGAGTCGGAGTGGAGCTCTCTGCGCTTTACTGATCCAGCCTCTGGCCCATCAAGAGTCACTCTCATTTCATCAGTCCATAAAACCTTTGAAAAATCAGTCTTAAGATATTTCTTGGCCCAGTCTTGACATTTTATCTTATGTTTCTTGTTCAAAGGTGGTCGTTTTTCAGCCTTCCTGACCTTGGCCATGTCCCTGAGTATTGCATACCTTGTGCTTTTTGATACTCCAGTAATGTTGCAGCTCTGAAATGTGGCCAAACTGGTGGCAAATGGCATCTTGGCAGCTTCCCGCTTGATTTTCCTCAATTCATGGGCAGTTATTTTGCGCCTTTTTTGCCCAACATGCTTCTTGCGACCCTGTTGGCTATTTGCCATGAAACGCTTAATTGTTTGGTGATCACGCTTCAATCGTTTGCAATTTCAAGACTGCTGCATCCGTCTGCAAGACATCTCACAATTTTGGACTTTTCAGAGCCCATCAAATCTCTCTTCTGACCCATTTTGTCAAAGGAAAGGAAGTTGCCTAATAATTAAGCACACCTCATATACGGGGTGTTGATGTTATTACACCACACCCCACGTCATTACAGAGATGCACATCACCTGATTTACTTAATTTGTAGCTGGCTCTCAAGCTAATACAGCTTGGAGTAGGACAACATGTATAAAAAAGTATCATGTGATCAAAATACTCATTTGCCTAAAAATTCTGCACACAGTGTAGACTGGGAAATTGAAACCTGCGTATCTCAGAAAGGAAATCGGTTTCTGTAAGTAACCAAGAATAATTATCCGTCACAACTTGTGCAGGGCCCAACTAGGGGGACAGCCCTTCTGAACTTAATTTTAAGCAACAGGCCAGATAGAATAACAGAAGTAGAAGTCGATGGACACCTAGGGAATTGTGAGCACAATATAATACAATTCCACTTGTCCTTCAGAAAGGTGCCTTGAAGGTGGATTACAAAAACACTGAATATCAGGAAAGGAAAGATTGATCAGCTTATAGAGGACCTTTGCCGAATTGATTGGGACAATATCCTTAAAAATCGAAGCACAGAAAATAAATGGGGAATTTTTAAATCAGTATTAAACACCCACTGCGAGCTAGATATACCGTACGGAAATAAAAGGGCTAGGAACAGGAGAAAACCAATGTGGCTAAATAAGGATGTTAAAGGGGCAATAATAATAAGAGCAAGGCTTTTAAGAAGCTAAAACAAGAAGGCAGCAAAGAAGCATTAAAAAGTTATAGAGAAAAAATAAAATGTGTAAAAAACAAATACGTTTAGCAAAAGTGGAAACTGAGAGACTCATTGCTAAGAAAAGCAAAACAAATCCCAAACTATTCTTTAATTACATAAACAGTAAAATTATTAAAATTGATGGTGTCGGCCCTTTAGAAAACAATGAGAGTAAAATCATAGCGAGCGATGTGGGAAAAGCAAATTTTTTAAATACTTTTTTCTCAAATGTGTTCTCACAGGAAAAGGATATGCCAGGAGAAATGCAGAGTGATAAAGTAAATGCCCCATTAGGTATTACCTGCCTAACCCAGGAAGAAGTGCAGAACCGACTTAGTAACATTAAAATTGACAAATCACCAGGCCTTGATGGCATTCACCCTCTGGTATTAAGGGAGTTAAGTAATGTGATAGACAGGCCTCTATTCCTTATATTTAAAGACTCTATTGAAACCGGGTCTGTTCCACTGGATTGGTGGCAAGCAAATGTAGTACCAATATTCAAAAAGGGGTCTAAAAGGGAACCTGGAAACTATAGGTCGGTAAGCTTAACATCTCTTGTGGGTAAAATGTTTGAAGGATTTTTAAGGGATACTATTATGGAATATCTCAATGTTAATAAATGTTTAACTCCATATCATCATGGATTTATGAAGGATAGCTCCTGTCAAACTAACCTGATCAGCTTCTACGAGGATGTAAGCTCTCAAATGGACCGAGGACAATCAGTGGATGACATTTATCTCGACTTCGGTAAAGCATTTGACACTGTCCCACATAAAAGATTGATAAGTAAACTGAGAAAGCTTGGGCAAGGAGAAAATGTGTGTAGATGGGTAGGTAGCTGGCTTAGTGATAAAAAGCAAAGAGTGGTTATTAAAGGTGCATACTCAGATTGGGCCAGTGTTACTAGTGGGATACCACAGGGTTTTGTATTGGTCCCCAAACTATTTAATATATTTATTAATGATATGGTGGATGGCTTACAGAGTAAAATATCAGAATTTGCAGATGATACAAAACTACGTAAGGTAGTTAACACAAAGAAGGACAGTTTACAACAACAGATGGATTTGAGAACATTAGAGAATTGGGCTGAAAAAGGGCAAATGAGATTTAACACAGATAAGTGTAAGGTTATGCACATGGGAAGGAGAAACAGATGCTATGATTACTTACTAAATAGGAAACTGCTGGGGAAATCAAACATAGAAAAAGACATAGGCATCTTAGTCAATAAGAAGCTAAATTGGAGTGCCCAGTGTAAGGCAGCTGACACTAATGCAAATAGGCTCATGGGATGCATTAGGAAAGGTCTGGGGGCACAAGATGAAACATAGTTCTCCCTCTGTACAAATCACTCGTCAATAGAGATGAGCGAACCGGTCCCAAATCAGCTCGAGGTCGGTTCGCCGAACGAAGGTCCCGTTCGCGTTTGGTTCGTCGAACGTTCGACGAACCGAACTCGAACTGCATAGGAAACAATGGCAGGCATTCACAAACACATAAAAACACCTAGAAAACACCCTCAAAGGTGTCCAAAAGGTGACAAACAACTCACAACACAACACAAACACATGGGAAAGTGACAATGACATATACTCATGCGAAAACAAAAGAGCAGGACAAGGAAAAAGTGGAGGACACACAGATATAGGCATGGCACGCCCTTCTAAAATCATGTAAAACACCGCAAGGTGACTCCAAGCGGAGTCTTCCTTTTTTCCCAAAATTTTGCCCCACACACACCCACCCCTTCAGTGGCAGCAGTTGTGCCCCAGTTGTACAATTCACAGCTACATTTGCATCAAGCACATTCAAAAATACGCTATTCTTAACCGTCCCCAGGATGACACCGGGGTACGTAGCAAAGTCTATCCTGATCCCAGCTCTGTTCATCTTGGCTTCTTTTAAAAACAATGTAAGCAAGGGTTACTCCAAGCGGAGTTTTCCTTTTTTCCAAAAATTGGGCCCCACACACACCCACCCCTTCAGTGGCAGTAGTTGTGCCCCAGTTGTACAATTCACAGCTACATTTGCATCAAGCACATTCAAAAATACGCTATTCTTAACCGTCCCCAGGATGACACCGGGGTTGGTAGCAAAGTCTTTCCTGATCCCAGCTCTGTTCATCTTGGATCATTTTTAAAAAACACAGCAAGCAAGGGTTACTCCAAGCGGAGTCTCCCTTTTTTCCAAAAATTGGGCCCCACACACACCCACCCCTTCAGTGGCAGCAGTTGTGCCCCAGTTGTACAATTCACAGCTACATTTGCATCAAGTACATTCAAAAATACGCTATTCTTAACTGTCCCCAGGATGACACCGGGGTAGGTAGCAAAGTCTTTCCTGATCCCAGCTCTGTTCATCTTGGCTTCTTTTAAAAACAATGTAAGCAAGGGTTACTCCAAGCGGAGTCTTCCTTTTTTCCAAAAATTGGGCCCCACACACACCCACCCCTTCAGTGGCAGCAGTTGTGCCCCAGTTGTACAATTCACAGCTACATTTGCATCAAGCACATTCAAAAATACGCTATTCTTAACCTTCCCCAGGATGACACCGGGGTAGGTAGCAAAGTCTTTCCTGATCCCAGCTCTGTTCATCTTGGCTTCTTTTAAAAACAATGTAAGCAAGGGTTACTCCAAGCGGAGTCTTCCTTTTTTCCAAAAATTGGGCCCCACACACACCCACCCCTTCAGTGGCAGCAGTTGTGCCCCAGTTGTACAATTCACAGCTAGATTTGCATCAAGCACATTCAAAAATACGCTATTCATAACCGTCCCCAGGATGACACCGGGGTAGGTAGCAAAGTCTTTCCTGATCCCAGCTCTGTTCATCTTGGCTTCTTTTAAAAACAATGTAAGCAAGGGTTACTCCAAGCGGAGTCTTCCTTTTTTCCAAAAATTGGGCCCCACACACACCCACCCCTTCAGTGGCAGCAGTTGTGCCCCAGTTGTACAATTCACAGCTAGATTTGCATCAAGCACATTCAAAAATACGCTATTCTTAACCATCCCCAGGATGACACCGGGGTAGGTAGCAAAGTCTTTCCTGATCCCAGCTCTGTTCATCTTGGATCATTTTTAAAAAACACAGCAAGCAAGGGTTACTCCAAGCGGAGTCTCTTTTTTTTCCAAAAATTGGGCCCCACACACACCCACCCCTTCAGTGGCAGCAGTTGTGCCCCAGTTGTACAATTCACAGCTACATTTGCATCAACCACATTCAAAAATACGCTATTCTTAACCATCCCCAGGATGACACCGGGGTACGTAGCAAAGTCTTTCCTGATCCCAGCTCTGTTCATCTTGGCTTCTTTTAAAAACAATGTAAGCAAGGGTTACTCCAAGCGGAGTCTTCCTTTTTTCCAAAAATTGGGCCCCACACACACCCACCCCTTCAGTGGCAGCAGTTGTGCCCCAGTTGTACAATTCACAGCTAGATTTGCATCAAGCACATTCAAAAATACGCTATTGTTAACCGTCCCCAGGATGACACCGGGGTAGGTAGCAAAGTCTTTCCTGATCCCAGCTCTGTTCATCTTGGCTTCTTTTAAAAACAATGTAAGCAAGGGTTACTCCAAGCGGAGTCTTCCTTTTTTCCAAAAATTGGGCCCCACACACACCCACCCCTTCAGTGACAGCAGTTGTGCTCCAGTTGTACAATTCACAGCTACATTTGCATCAAGCACATTCAAAAATACGCTATTCTTGACCTTCCCCAGGATGACACCGGGGTAGGTAGCAAAGTCTTTCCTGATCCCAGCTCTGTTCATCTTGGCTTCTTTTAAAAACAATGTAAGCAAGGGTTACTCCAAGCGGAGTCTTCCTTTTTTTCCAAAAATTGGGCCCCTCACACACCCACCCCTTCAGTGGCAGCAGTTGTGCCCCAGTTGTACAATTCACAGCTAGATTTGCATCAAGCACATTCAAAAATACGCTATTCTTAACCGTCCCCAGGATGACACCGGGGTAGGTAGCAAAGTCTTTCCTGATCCCAGCTCTGTTCATCTTGGCTTCTTTTAAAAACAATGTAAGCAAGGGTTACTCCAAGCGGAGTCTTCCTTTTTTCCAAAAATTGGGCCCCACACACACCCACCCCTTCAGTGGCAGCAGTTGTGCCCCAGTTGTACAATTCACAGCTAGATTTGCATCAAGCACATTCAAAAATACGCTATTCTTAACCGTCCCCAGGATGACACCGGGGTAGGTAGCAAAGTCTTTCCTGATCCCAGCTCTGTTCATCTTGTCTTCTTTTAAAAACAATGTAAGCAAGGGTTACTCCAAGCGGAGTCTCTTTTTTTTCCAAAAATTGGGCCCCACACACACCCACCCCTTCAGTGGCAGCAGTTGTGCCCCAGTTGTACAATTCACAGCTACATTTGCATCAACCACATTCAAAAATACGCTATTCTTAACCGTCCCCAGGATGACACCGGGGTAAGTAGCAAAGTCTTTCCTGATCCCAGCTCTGTTCATCTTGGCTTCTTTTAAAAACAATGTAAGCAAGGGTTACTCCAAGCGGAGTCTTCCTTTTTTCCAAAAATTGGGCCCCACACACACCCACTTCTTCAGTGGCAGCAGTTGTGCCCCAGTTGTACAATTCACAGCTAGATTTGCATCAAGCACATTCAAAAATACGCTATTCTTAACCGTCCCCAGGATGACACCGGGGTAGGTAGCAAAGTCTTTCCTGATCCCAGCTCTGTTCATCTTGGCTTCTTTTAAAAACAATGTAAGCAAGGGTTACTCCAAGCGGAGTCTTCCTTTTTTCCAAAAATTGGGCCCCTCACACACCCACCCCTTCAGTGGCAGCAGTTGTGCCCCAGTTGTACAATTCACAGCTAGATTTGCATAAAGCACATTAAAAAATACGCTATTCTTAACCATCCCCAGGATGACACCGGGGTAGGTAGCAAAGTCTTTCCTGATCCCAGCTCTGTTCATCTTGGATCATTTTTAAAAAACACAGCAAGCAAGGGTTACTCCAAGCGGAGTCTCTTTTTTTTCCAAAAATTGGGCCCCACACACACCCACCCCTTCAGTGGCAGCAGTTGTGCCCCAGTTGTACAATTCACAGCTACATTTGCATCAACCACATTCAAAAATACGCTATTCTTAACCGTCCCCAGGATGACACCGGGGTACGTAGCAAAGTCTTTCCTGATCCCAGCTCTGTTCATCTTGGCTTCTTTTAAAAACAATGTAAGCAAGGGTTACTCCAAGCGGAGTCTTCCTTTTTCCAAAAATTGGGCCCCACACACACCCACCCCTTCAGTGGCAGCAGTTGTGCCCCAGTTGTACAATTCACAGCTAGATTTGCATCAAGCACATTCAAAATTACGCTATTCTTAACCGTCCCCAGGATGACACCGGGGTAGGTAGCAAAGTCTTTCCTGATCCCAGCTCTGTTCATCTTGGCTTCTTTTAAAAACAATGTAAGTAAGGGTTACTCCAAGCGGAGTCTTCCTTTTTTCCAAAAATTGGGCCCCACACACACCCACCCCTTCAGTGGCAGCAGTTGTGCCCCAGTTGTACAATTCACAGCTACATTTGCATCAAGCACATTCAAAAATACTCTATTCTTAACCTTCCCCAGGATGACACCGGGGTAGGTAGCAAAGTCTTTCCTGATCCCAGCTCTGTTCATCTTGGCTTCTTTTAAAAACAATGTAAGCAAGGGTTACTCCAAGCGGAGTCTTCCTTTTTTCCAAAAATTGGGCCCCACACACACCCACCCCTTCAGTGGCAGCAGTTGTGCCCCAGTTGTACAATTCACAGCTAGATTTGCATCAAGCACATTCAAAAATACGCTATTCTTAACCGTCCCCAGGATGACACCGGGGTAGGTAGCAAAGTCTATCCTGATTCCAGCTCTGTTCATCTTGGCTTCTTTTAAAAACAATGTAAGCAAGGGTTACTCCAAGCGGAGTCTTCCTTTTTTCCAAAAATTGGGCCCCACACACACCCACCCCTTCAGTGGCAGCAGTTGTGCCCCAGTTGTACAATTCACAGCTACATTTGCATCAAACACATTCAAAAATACGCTATTCTTAACCGTCCCCAGGATGACACCGGGGTAGGTAGCAAAGTCTTTCCTGATCCCAGCTCTGTTCATCTTGGCTTCTTTTAAAAACAATGTAAGCAAGGGTTACTCAAAGCGGAGTCTCCCTTTTTTCCAAAAATTGGGCCCCACACACCCACCCCTTCAGTGGCAGCAGTTGTGCCCCAGTTGTACAATTCACAGCTACATTTGCATCAAGCACATTCAAAAATACTCTATTCTTAACCGTCCCCAGGATGACACCGGGGTAGGTAGCAAAGTCTTTCCTGATCCAAGCTCTGTTCATCTTGACTTCTTTTAAAAACAATGTAAGCAAGGGTTACTCCAAGCGGAGTCTTCCTTTTTTCCAAAAATTGGACCCCACACACACCCACCCCTTCAGTGGCAGCAGTTGTGCCCCAGTTGTACAATTCACAGCTACATTTGCATCAAGCACATTCAAAAATACGCTATTCTTAACCGTCCCCAGGATGACACCGGGGTAGGTAGCAAAGTCTTTCCTGATCCCAGCTCTGTTCATCTTGGCTTCTTTTAAAAACAATGTAAGCAAGGGTTACTCCAAGCGGAGTCTTCCTTTTTTCCAAAAATTGGGCCTCACACACACCCACCCCTTCAGTGGCAGCAGTTGTGCCCCAGTTGTACAATTCACAGCTACATTTGCATCAAGCACATTCAAAAATACGCTATTCTTATCCGTCCCCAGGATGACACCGGGGTAGGTAGCAAAGTCTTTCCTGATCCCAGCTCTGTTCATCTTGGATCATTTTTAAAAAACACAGCAAGCAAGGGTTACTCCAAGCTGAGTCTCTTTTTTTTCCAAAAATTGGGCCCCACACACACCCACCTCTTCAGTGGCAGCAGTTGTGCCCCAGTTGTACAATTCACAGCTACATTTGCATCAACCACATTTATAAATACGCTATTCTTAACCGTCCCCAGGATGACACCGGGGTACGTAGCAAAGTATTTCCTGATCCCAGCTCTGTTCATCTTGGCTTCTTTTAAAAACAATGTAAGCAAGGGTTATTCCAAGCGGAGTCTTCCTTTTTCCAAAAATTGGGCCCCACACACACCCACCCCTTCAGTGGCAGCAGTTGTGCCCCAGTTGTACAATTCACAGCTAGATTTGCATCAAGCACATTTAAAAATACGCTATTCTTAACCGTCCCCAGGATGACACCGGGCTAGGTAGCAAAGTATTTCCTGATCCCAGCTCTTTTCATCTTGGATCATTTTTAAAAAACACAGCAAGCAAGGGTTACTCCAAGCTGAGTCTCCCTTTTTTCCAAAAATTGGGCCCCACACATACCCACCCCTTCAGTGGCAGCATTTGTGCCCCAGTTGTACAATTCACAGCTAGATTTGCATCAAGCACATTCAAAAATACGCTATTCTTAACCGTCCCCAGGATGACACCGGGGTAGGTAGCAAAGTATTTCCTGATCCCAGCTCTGTTCATCTTGGATCATTTTTAAAAAACACAGCAAGCAAGGGTTACTCCAAGCTGAGTCTCCCTTTTTTCCAAAAATTGGGCCCCACACACACCCACCCCTTCAGTGGCAGCAATTGTGCCCCAGTTGTACAATTCACAGCTAGATATGCATCAAGCACATTCAAAAATACGCTATTCTTAACCGTCCCCAGGATGACACCAGGGTTGGTAGCAAAGTCTTTCCTGATCCCAGCTCTGTTCATCTTGGATCATTTTTAAAAAACACAGCAAGCAAGGGTTACTCCAAGCGGAGTCTCCCTTTTTTCCAAAAATTGGGCCCCACACACACCCACCCCTTCAGTGGCAGCAGTTGTGCCCCAGTTGTACAATTCACAGCTACATTTGCATCAAGCACATTCAAAAATACGCTATTCTTAACCGTCCCCAGGATGACACAGGGTTAGGTAGCAAAGTCTTTCCTGATCCCAGCTCTGTTCATCTTGGCTTCTTTTAAAAACAATGTAAGCAAGGGTTACTCCAAGCGGAGTTTTCCTTTTTTCCAAAAATTGGGCCCCACACACACCCACCCCTTCAGTGGCAGTAGTTGTGCCCCAGTTGTACAATTCACAGCTAGATTTGCATCAAGCACATTCAAAAATACGCTATTCTTAACCGTCCCCAGGATGACACCGGGGTTGGTAGCAAAGTCTTTCCTGATCCCAGCTCTGTTCATCTTGGATCATTTTTAAAAAAACACAGCAAGCAAGGTTTACTCCAAGCAGAGTCTCCCTTTTTTCCAAAAATTGGGCCCCACACACACCCACCCCTTCAGTGGCAGCAGTTGTGCCCCAGTTGTACAATTCACAGCTACATTTGCATCAAGCACATTCGAAAATACGCTATTCTTAACTGTCCCCAGGATGACACCGGGGTAGGTAGCAAAGTCTTTCCTGATTCCAGCTCTGTTCATCTTGGCTTCTTTTAAAAACAATGTAAGCAAGGGTTACTCCAAGCGGAGTCTTCCTTTTTTCCAAAAATTGGGCCCCACACATACCCACCCCTTCAGTGGCAGCAGTTGTGCCCCAGTTGTACAATTCACAGCTACATTTGCATCAAGCACATTCAAAAATACGCTATTCTTAACCGTCCCCAGGATGACACCGGGGTAGGTAGCAAAGTCTTTCCTGATCCCAGCTCTGTTCATCTTGGCTTCTTTTAAAAACAATGTAAGCAAGGGTTACTCCAAGCGGAGTCTTCCTTTTTTCAAAAAATTGGGCCCCACAGACACCCACCCCTTCAGTGGCAGCAGTTGTGCCCCAGTTGTACAATTCACAGCTAGATTTGCATCAAGCACATTCAAAAATACGCTATTCTTAACCGTCCCCAAGATGACACCGGGGTAGGTAGCAAAGTCTTTCCTAATCCCAGCTCTGTTCATCTTGGCTTCTTTTAAAAACAATGTAAGCAAGGGTTACTCCAAGTGGAGTCTTCCTTTTTTCCAAAAATTGGGCCCCACACACACCCACCCCTTCAGTGGCAGCAGTTGTGCCCCAGTTGTACAATTCACAGCTAGATTTGCATCAAGCACATTCAAAAATACGCTATTCATAACCGTCCCCAGGATGACACCGGGGTAGGTAGCAAAGTCTTTCCTGATCCCAGCTCTGTTCATCTTGGATCATTTTTAAAAAACACAGCAAGCAAGGGTTACTCCAAGCGGAGTCTCTTTTTTTTCCAAAAATTGGGCCCCACACACACCCACCCCTTCAGTGGCAGCAGTTGTGCCCCAGTTGTACAATTCACAGCTACATTTGCATCAACCACATTCAAAAATACGCTATTCTTAACCGTCCCCAGGATGACACCGGGGTACATAGCAAAGTCTTTCCTGATCCCAGCTCTGTTCATCTTGGCTTCTTTTAAAAACAATGTAAGCAAGGGTTACTCCAAGCGGAGTCTTCCTTTTTTCCAAAAATTGGGCCCCACACACACCCACCCCTTCAGTGGCAGCAGTTGTGCCCCAGTTGTACAATTCACAGCTAGATTTGCATCAAGCACATTCAAAAATACGCTATTCTTAACCGTCCTCAGGATGACACCGGGGTAGGTAGCAAAGTCTTTCCTGATCCCAGCTCTGTTCATCTTGGCTTCTTTTAAAAACAATGTAAGCAAGGGTTACTCCAAGCGGAGTCTTCCTTTTTTCCAAAAATTGGGCCCCACACACACCCACCCCTTCAGTGGCAGCAGTTGTGCCCCAGTTGTACAATTCACAGCTACATTTGCATCAAGCACATTCAAAAATACGCGATTCTTAACCTTCCCCAGGATGACACCGGGGTAGGTAGCAAAGTCTTTCCTGATCCCAGCTCTGTTCATCTTGGCTTCTTTTAAAAACAATGTAAGCAAGGGTTACTCTAAGCTGAGCCTCCTTTTTTTCCAAAAATTGGGCCCCACACAGACACCTTATCAGTGGCAGCACTTGTGCCCTAGTTGCAAACAGGATGTTTTGATTTGCATCAAGCACATTCCAAATCCACAAGCATTTACTCTCCCCAGGATGACACAGGGGTAGTAAATTCCTTCTGGATCCATGACTTGTTCATTTTGATGAACGTCAGTCTGTCCACATTGTCACTGGACAGACGCGTGCGCTTATCTGTCAGCACACACCCAGCAGCACTGAAGACACGTTCAGAGACAACGCTGGCAGCTGGACACGACAAAATCTCCAAGGCGTAACTGGAGAGCTCTGGCCATTTTTCTAGATTTGAAGCTCAAAAGGAGCAAGGCTCCATTTGCAAAGTCATGGCATCGATGTTCATTTGGAGATACTCCTGTATCATCCTCTCCAGCCGTTGACTATGTGTCAGACTTGTTGTCTCTGGTGGCCTTGCAAAGGAGGGTCTAAAAAAATTATGAAAAGATTCCATAAAATTGCTGTTACCAGCACCAGATACGGTCCTACTGGTACGGGTAGACTGTTGAAGATGACGAGACTGTCCCATGTTTGTCAAGTTGCAACTGGGAGAATCACTCCCTGCACCTGCACGGTTGTTTGGTGGAAAAGCCGAGCTAAGATCGAGTAACAGCTTCTGCTGATACTCCTGCATACGTGCGTCCCTTTCTATGGCTGGAATTATGTCACAAAATTTGGACTTGTACCGGGGATCTAATAGTGTGGCAATCCAGTAGTCATCATCACTTCTAATTTTGACAATACGAGGGTCATGTTGGAGGTAGTGCAACAAAAAGGCACTCATGTGTCTTGCGCAGCCATGCGGACCAAGTCCACGCTGTGTTTGTGGCATAGAGGTGCTAACCGTTCTTTCTTCCTCTGACATCTCCCCCCAACCTCTTTCAACTGAAATTTGACCAAGGTCTCCCTCATCTGCTGAGTCTTCCATGTCCATGGACAGTTCGTCCTCCATTTCTTCATGTTCTCCTGCACCTTCCTCAACATCTCGCCTGCTACCATGTGCCCTTGTTGATCCCTGTCCCCCATGGTCCCATGCCTGCCGCCTTGGTGATGATGAACGTCTGGACCTTGGTGATGTTGTTGTGTACTCTATAACCAAAGAAAGAGATATGTGCTCTTTCAGTAGGGGTATAATCACTAAAATACCAACAAAGGCCCCTATTTTATAAAAAATATAATTTTATTAAACATACCACAACAAGGAATAAGTGCAAAAATTAAAAATTGTTAATGCAAGTATTGGTATGGTGAGAGTACTGTGGGCAAATTCCCTACAACTCTCCCTACCTACCCGTGGGGGTCGGCACCCTGTGACGTCACGTTAGTGGTGCCCCCACTCTCCGTCGACTGGCCCTAGTAGCACCCTGTGCTCGACACTAATAGGTGCTGCTATTCTGTGGGGTTTCTATTCATGTATGGTGAATCCCATTCATACTACCATCATATCTCACTGTCGATCCAATATGGGTCAGCTATTATTTATATTGTATGGTTTCAAATATTCGCAGTGAATCCTGCAACCTTCAAGGATTCATTAAGAGCCAGGGTCTGGTAGGTAGGGAGAGTTGTAGGGAATTTGCCCACAGTACTCTCACCATACCAATACTTGCATTAACAATTTTTAATTTTTGCACTTATTCCTTGTTGTGGTATGTTTAATAAAATTATATTTTTTATAAAATAGGGGCCTTTGTTGGTATTTTTATTGATGTTGTTGTGTCTTGCGCATATGAATCCTCCTGTAGTTCATCCCCTTCCTGTTGTCCCACCCCCCGACTCCGAATAGTGTTTAGCGTGTGCTCCAGCATGTAAATGACTGGAATTGTCATGCTGATAATGGCATTGTCAGCGCTAAACATATTCGTCGCCATGTCGAAACTGTGCAGAAGGGTGCATAGGTCCTTGATCTGAGACCACTCCATCAGGGTGATCTGCCCCACCTCTGCATCTCGTTGGCCCAGGCTATACGTCATGACGTATTGCACCAGGGCTCGGTGGTGCTGCCACAGTCGCTGTAACATGTGGAGAGTTGAATTCCAGCGTGTCGCCACATCGCATTTCAGGCGATGAACCGGCAGGCCGAAAGACTTCTGGAGCAATGCAAGTCGCTCAGCTGCGGCGCTTGAACGGCGGAAGTGAGCAGACAGTTTTCGTGCTCTGTTCAAAAGGCCATCTAGGCCGGGATAGTGTGTTAAAAATTGCTGGACAACAAGGTTCAACACGTGAGCCATACAAGGTACGTGTGTCACATTGCCCAGGCGAAGGGCCGCACCCAGGTTTGCAGCATTGTCGCACACGGCCTTACCAGGCTGCAGGTTGAGTGGAGACAACCATTTATTAAACTCGGACCGCAGAGCTAACCACAACTCCTCAGCTGTGTGACTCTTATTCCCAAGACATGTCAAGCTAAACACCACCTGATGCCGTTGCGCTCTGCTGCCAGCATAGTAATGAGGGGTGCGTGATTCCTTCTGCGCAGTGAGAACGCTGGTAGCCTGACCAGGCAGGCTTGGGGCAGAGGTGGAGGACCCAGATGAGGTGGAGGAGGCAGAAGCAGTGGCGGAACTTGGACAGACAGAGGATTGACACACAAGTCGTGGGGATGGCAAGACTTGTGCAGCAGACCCTTCACCATCTATCACCATAGTTACCCAGTGCCCAGTCAGCGACATGTAACGTCCCTGTCCATGCTTACTGGTCCAAGTATCGGTGGTGAAATGCACCCGTTGACACACAGAGTTTCTCAAGGAAGCGGTGATGTTGTGTGCGACATGCTGGTGTAGCGCGGGCACACCTTTCTTAGAGAAGTAGTGGCGACTAGGCATCTGGTACTGGGGCACAGCAACAGACATAAGGTCTCTAAAATCCTGTGTGCCCACCAGGCGGAAAGGCAGCATTTCGGTAGCCAAGAGCTTACAGAGGGATAGAGTCAACCTCTTAGCTTTGTCATGGGTTGCAGGAAGTGGCCTTTTATTTGACTACATCTGAGGGACAGAGATCTGGCTGCTGTGTGTAGACGGTGTTGAGTAGGGTGTCCCTGGAAAAATGCAGGTTTGTGAGGAAAGTGCAGGCGGAGACATGATGTTGCCTTCATCCAACGTTGGTGCTATCGATGTCTGAGAGAGCTGTACACACTCACTTGTTTCCCCTTCCAAACCAACTGACGACCTACCAAGCAAACTGCCTGTTGCGGTTACAGTGGTGGAAGTTGTGAGTGGAAAAACAGGTGTGACAGCTGTCCCCACAGTCCTAGAAGATGAAGAGCGCGCGGATGCACTGGAAGGGGCAGGCGGTGGATGGTTCGCTCCGCTAGGCCGCATTGCAGCACGGTGAGCTTCCCACCGGGACATATGATATTTATTCATGTGACGATTCATGGAAGAAGTTGTCAAACTGCTGAGGTTTTGACCTCTACTAAGAGAACCATGACAAATTTTACAGATCACATAATTTGGGCGATCTTTTGCTATGTCAAAAAAGGACCAGGCTAGGCAAGGCTTAGAGGGCATGCGACCTGTTGATCCACCCCGACTAGTGCTCAGAGGCAGAGTGGTGGCTGAGGATGCAATTGTAGACGTGCTAACAGTACTCCGACTCTGTCCAGGAAGGCGCAAGGTAACTTCGTCATCAGTTGCATCCTCCTCCACCACCTCTGTTGACCTCCTCGAGTGCCTGACTGTGGGTTGACAGTAGGTGGGATCTAGAACTTCATCATCAATTGTTGTGTTTTCACTCCCCTCCCCCTCAGACTGAGCCTCTTCTTGCCCTGACCGAATATTTAAGTTGTCATCCCAATTGGGTATCTGCGTTTCATCTTCATCAGTATGTTCCTCATTGTCTATAACCACAGGTGTTACAGTTTGTGACAAAGGGTCAACATTATGCTCAGAAACTTGGTCCTCACGGCCTGAATCAGAGTCACAAAGGTTCTGGGCATCACTGCAGACCATTTCCTGTTCTGTACTCACTGTAGCTTGGGAGCAGACCTCTGATTCCCAGGCTATAGTGTGACTGAACAGCTCTGCAGACTCAGCCATCTCAGTTCCACCATACTGTGCAGGGCGGATGGAGACTTCAGAGCTGGGAGAAAGCAAGTTTGATTGGGATGACAACTCAGAGGACTGGTGTTTTTTGGATGCGGTACTTGAAGTGGCTGAGAGGGCACTTGGTGGACCACTTGAGATCCATTCAAGCATTTTCCTTTTTTGGCCATCATCTACCTTTGTTCCTGTTGTTCGTGTCCGTAAAAAAGGGAGCACATCAGATTGTCCACGGTAAGTAGTAGACATCTTACTTTTGCTGGTAGATGGTCTATTTTCAGCAGATGATAATGGAGCTTTGCCACCTTCCCCACGGACAAACCCTTTTTTTCCTTTTCCACCACGCCTCTTCCCCTTTCCACCAGCATCTGTCATTTTGCCACTCATGTTGATTGCAACAAGATTGTGCACTGAAAATGTAGTAGTAAAAATTGAGAGGTGGTGTAGATTGCAGCGGTGGTCTAGCTTTATTAACAGCAGAATAATAAAGAAAAAATATCCCTGACAATGCAACTACGGCCCTTAAACTGACAGCATAAATTGCTAGTATAATGGATTAGTAACTGTGAGTTGGAGTGTGCAATGCAGGCAGAGGTGCTGCAAATATCTGTGCACTACTGGGACTATACAGAAGTCCAACAGCCACGTTTAGGATGACACTAAGTTCACTCAGTGTTTGCTAGTATAATGGCTTAGTTATAATGAGTTGGAGTGTGCAATGCAGGCAGAGGTGCTGCAAATATCTGTGCACTACTGGGAATATATAGAAGTCCAACAGCCACGTTTAGGATGACACTAAGTTCACTCAGTGTTTGCTAGTATAATGGCTTAGTTATAATGAGTTGGAGTGTGCAATGCAGGCAGAGGTGCTGCAAATATCTGTGCACTACTGGGACTATACAGAAGTCCAACAGCCACGTTTAGGATGACACTAAGTTTACTCAGTGTTTGCTAGTATAATGGCTTAGTAACTATCAGTTTGAGTGTGCAATGCAGGCAGAGGTGCTGCAAATATCTGTGCACTACTGGGACTATACAGAAGTCCAACAGCCACGTTTCGGATGACACTAAGTTCACTCAGTGTTTGCTAGTATAATGGCTTAGTTATAATGAGTTGGAATGTGCAATGCAGGCAGAGGTGCTGCAAATATCTGTGCACTACTGGGACTATACAGAAGTCCAACAGCCACGTTTAGGATGACACCAAGTTCACTCAGTGTTTGCTAGTATAATGGCTTAGTTATAATGAGTTGGAGTGTGTAATGCAGGCAGAGGTTCTGCAAATATCTGTGCACTACTGGGACTATACAGAAGTCCAACAGCCACGTTTAGGATGACACTAAGTTCACTCAGTGTTTGCTAGTATAATGGCTTAGTAACTATCAGTTTGAGTGTGCAATGCAGGCAGACGTGCTTCAAATATCTGTGCACTACTGGGACTATACAGAAGTCCAACAGCCACGTTTAGGATGACACTAAGTTCACTCAGTGTTTGCTAGTATAATGGCTTAGTTATAATGAGTTGGAGTGTGCAATGCAGGCAGAGGTGCTGCAAATATCTGTGCACTACTGGGACTATACAGAAGTCCAACAGCCACGTTTAGGATGACACTAAGTTCACTCAGTGTTTGCTAGTATAATGGCTTAGTTATAATGAGTTGGAGTGTGCAATGCAGGCAGAGGTGCTGCAAATATCTGTGCACTACTGGGACTATACAGAAGTCCAACAGCCACATTTAGGATGACACTAAGTTCACTCAGTGTTTGCTAGTATAATGGCTTAGTTATAATGAGTTGGAGTGTGCAATGCAGGCAGAGGTGCTGCAAATATCTGTACACTACTGGGACTATACAGAAGTCCAACAGCCATGTTTAGGATGACACCAAGTTCACTCAGTGTTTGCTAGTATAATGGCTTAGTTATAATGAGTTGGATTGTGTAATGCAGGCAGAGGTTCTGCAAATATCTGTGCACTACTGGGACTATACAGAAGTCCAACAGCCACGTTTAGGATGACACTAAGTTCACTCAGTGTTTGTTAGTATAATGGCTTAGTAACTATCAGTTTGAGTGTGCATTGCAGGCAGACGTGCTGCAAATATCTGTGCACTACTGGGACTATACAGAAGTCCAACAGCCACGTTTAGGATGACACTAAGTTCACTCAGTGTTTGCTAGTATAATGGCTTAGTTATAATGAGTTGGAGTGTGCAATGCAGGCAGAGGTGCTGCAAATATCTGTGCACTACTGGGACTATGCAGAAGTCCAACAGCCACGTTTAGGATGACACTAAGTTCACTCAGTGTTTGCTAGTATAATGGCTTAGTTATAATGAGTTGGAGTGTGCAATGCAGGCAGAGGTGCTGCAAATATCTGTGCACTTCTGGGACTATACAGAAGTCCAACAGCCACGTTTAGGATGACACTAAGTTCACTCAGTGTTTGCTAGTATAATGGCTTAGTTATAATGAGTTGGAGTGTGCAATGCAGGCAGAGGTGCTGCAAATATCTGTGCACTACTGGGACTATACAGAAGTCCAACAGCCACGTTTAGGATGACACTAAGTTCACTCAGTGTTTGCTAGTATAATGGCTTAGTTATAATGAGTTGGAGTGTGCAATGCAGGCAGAGGTGCTGCAAATATCTGTGCACTTCTGGGACTATACAGAAGTCCAACAGCCACGTTTAGGATGACACTAAGTTCACTCAGTGTTTGCTTGTATAATGGCTTAGTTATAATGAGTTAGAGTGTGCAATGCAGGCAGAGGTGCTGCAAATATCTGTGCACTACTGGGACTATACAGAAGTCCAACATCCACGTTTAGGATGACACTAAGTTCACTCAGTATTTGCTAGTATAATGGCTTAGTAAATATCAGTTTGAGTGTGCAATGCAGGCAGAGGTGCTGCAAATATCTGTGCACTACTGGGACTATACAGAAGTCCAACAGCCTTGTTTAGGATGACACTAAGTTCACTCAGTGTTTGCTAGTATAATGGCTTAGTTATAATGAGTTGGAGTGTGCAATGCAGGCAGAGGTGCTGCAAATATCTGTGCACTACTGGGACTATACAGAAGTCCAACAGCCACGTTTAGGATGACACTAAGTTCACTCAGTGTTTGCTAGTATAATGGCTTAGTTATAATGAGTTGGAGTGTGCAATGCAGGCAGAGGTGCTGCAAATATCTGTGCACTACTGGGAGTATACAGAAGTCCAACAGTCACGTTTAGGATAACACTAAGTTCACTCAGTGTTTGCTAGTATAATGGCTTAGTTATAATGAGTTGGAGTGTGCAATGCAGGCAGAGGTGCGGCAAATATCTGTGCACTACTGGGACTATACAGAAGTCCAACAGCCACGTTTAGGATGACACTAAGTTCACTCAGTGTTTGCTAGTATAATGGCTTAGTTATAATGAGTTGGAGTGTGCAATGCAGGCAGAGGTGCTGCAAATATCTGTGCACTACTGGGACTATACAGAAGTCCAACAGCCCCGTTTAGGATGACACTAAGTTCACTCAGTGTTTGCTAGTATAATGGCTTAGTTATAATGAGTTGGAGTGTGCAATGCAGGCAGAGGTGCTGCAAATATCTTTGCACTACTGGGACTATACAGAAGTCCAACAGCCACGTTTAGGATGACACTAAGTTCACTCAGTGTTTGCTAGTATAATGGCTTAATAACTATCAGTTTGAGTGTGCAATGCAGGCAGAGGTGCTGCAAATATCTGTGCACCACTGGGACTTTACAGAAGTCCAACAGCCACGTTTAGGATGACACTAAGTTCACTCAGTGTTTGCTAGTATAATGGCTTAGTTATATCGAGTTGGAGTGTGCAGAGGACAGGAGGGTACAGTGCCAGGGTTGTGGGGCTCTGGGTAGAGGAAAGGAAGCCTGCCTTTCTACTCCCTCCTAATGGGGAAATGCAGCGAGGAAATCCCTGACCTTAGCTACACAGACGCTGTCTCTGTTTTCAGGACCTGTCACCTATGGCTCTGACCCTGCCGGTACGAGCCCTTAAAAGGACTGATAGAATGTGCTATCCCTAAGCTGTCCAGCGCTGTGTATGGAGCGCATACAGCAGTATCGGCGATAGGACAAAGGACAGAGCTGCGCCAGTGATGTCTGACACCAAGGACGCAGAAGAGATAATGGCGTCCGGACGGGCAGATACTCGTTTTTATAATGCAGGGACATGTGACATGGACATCCTATCACACATGCCATTGCTTCTCTGGCTAAAAGTCCACTTAGCTGTGTGTGTGTCTGGGATTGGCCGACATAATGGCCCTCCCCACTACACGCGCGCGCTTAGGGAAGGAAGACAAGGAGAAAAAAAAAAAAATGTCGATCGCCATTATACAAACAGCAGTGATCTGAAGGCGCTGTTCCCGCACACTATACACTGAAATTTCATAATAGTGTGAGTCACAGAGTGACTTACACTATTACAGCGGAAAGCCAGCTAGGAATTAGCTGTTTTTTTGCTGCTAGAACCGTTCTCGAACGTTTCTAGAACTATCGAGCTTTTGCAAAAAGCTCGAGTTCTAGTTCGATCTAGAACAGGCCCCAAAATCACTCGAGCCTAGAACTGGAGAACCTCGAACCGCGAACCGCGCTCAACTCTACTCGTCAGATCACACTTGGAGTATTGTGTGCAATTTTGGGTGCCGTTGTTCAAGAAAGACATTACTGAACTTAAAAGGGTTCAGAGGCGGGCTCCTAAAATAATAAATGGAGTGGGTGCATTACAATACCCAGAAAAATTAGCAAAATTAGGTCTATTTACTCTAGAAAAGAGAAGATTTAGGGGAGACCTAATAAATATGTACAAGTATATCAGAGGGCAATACAGAGATCTCTCCCATGATCTGTTTGTACCAAGGACTGTGATAAGAACAAGGGGGGCATTCTCTTAGATTGGAGGAAAGAAAATTTCTTAACCAGCATAGAAGAGTGTTCTTCACAGTAAGACCTTTGAGGCTTTGGAACGCTCTTCGTGAGGCAGTGGTGATGGCCAACTCACTGAATGAATTTAAGAGAGGAATGGATGCTTTTCTTGTTAGTAACAGTATAGAAGGTTATGAATAACATAATATTACAGGTAGATAGTTGACCCAGCTTAGGAGTCGGGAAGGAATTTTTTTCCCTAGGGAGAAAATTGGCTTTTACTCTGTGGGTTTTTGCCTTCCCCAGGTTTAACACTGCAGAACAGCTGCACTAAAAATTGGCTGAACTAGATGGACATAAGCTCTTCCTTCAGCCTTAGAAACTATGTTACTTTGTTACATAGTTACATATTTACTTAGGTTGAAAAAATACCTAGGTCCATTTAGTTCAACCTTCCTCCACTAGTTCTACATTTGGTCACTAAGTGGTACTTTGCACACTACAACATCGCAGCTGCGATGCCAGTGGGGTCAAATTAAAAGTGACGCACATCCGGCATCGCAGACGATATCGTAGTGTGTAAAGCCTAGACGATACGATTAACGAGGGCAAAAGCGTCGTAATCGTATCATCGGTGCAGTGTCGGCATAATTCATAATTACGCTGACGCGACGGTCCGATGTTGTTCCTCGTTCCTGCGGCAGCACACATCGCTGTGTGTGAAGCCGCAGGAGCGAGGAACTTCTCCTACAGGCATCACTGCGGCTTCCGTAGAATATGCGGAAGGAAGGAGGTGGGCAGGATGTTTACATCCCACTTATCTCCGCCCCTCCGCTCCGATTGGCCGCCTGCCGTGTGACGTCGCAGTGACGCCGCACGACCCGCCCCCTTAACAAGGAGGCGGGTCGCCGGCCAGAGCGACCGTTGCAGGGCAGGTGAGTGCATGTGAAGCTGGCGTAGCGATAATTTTTGCTACGCCAGCTATCACAATATATCAAACCTGCGACGGGAGCGGGGACTATCACGTGCGACATCGCAGCATCGGCTTGCGATGTCGCAACGTGCAAAGCCCGCCAAAGTCATTTATAACCAACAATGTTGTGTGTACTGAGGAAATCATCCAGCCCTTTTTTAAAAGCTGTTATAGTATCTGCCATTACTACCTCTTGTGGTAGGGCATTCCACAGTCTGACTGCTCTAACTGTAAAGAACCCTTTCCTATTTAGCTGTCAGAATCACTTTTCTTCCACTCGCAGTGAGTGCTCCCTGGTCCTTAGTATTGTCTTTGGAAGAAATAAGTCATGTGCCAGTCCTTTATATTGACCACACATGTATTTATGCAAATAAATGAGATCTCCTCTAAGACGTCTTTTTTCTAAGGTAAAAATATCTAACATTTTTAACCTGTCATTATATGGGAGGCCTTCCATTCCTTGTAGTAGTCTAGTTGTCTGCCTTTGAACTGACTCTAACTTCTGAATGTCATTTTTAAAATGTGGATCCCAAAACTGGATCCCATATTCCAGATGTGGCCTTACAAGTGATTTATAGAGGGGTAACAATACGTTGGGATCACGGGATCTAATTTCTCTTTTTATACACCCTAAAATCTTCTTTGCTTTAGCAGCTGCTGATTGACATTGAGTACTTTTGCTCAGCTTATTGGTAATGAGAATAGAAGTCCTTCTCTTGTTCTGTAGTCCCGAGTAGAGATGAGCGAACCAATCGCGTTTTGGCTCGAGCTTGGTTCGCCGAACCGAGATCTGGTTCGAGTTTGGTTTGGCGAACAGAGATCTGGTCCGAGTTTGGTTCGGCGAACCACTCAAACCCCATTGGAAACAATGGGAGGCAATCACAAACACATAAAAACACCTAGAAAAAATCCTCAAAGGTGTCCAAAAGGTGACAAACAACTCACAACACAACACAAACACATGGGAAAGTGACAAGGACATATACCCATGCGAAAACAAAAGAGCTGGACAAGGAAAAAGAGGAGGAGACACAGATATATGAGTATATGCAAGGGAACATCGATGCCATTACTGTGCAACTTGAACCCTGCTCATTTTAGACTTCCAATCTGGATAAATTGCCTGAGCTCATCACGTATGCCTTGGGGATCTTGTTGTGTCCCGCAGCCAGCGTTCTCTCTGAATATGTCCTCAGTGCTGCTGGGGGTGTGCTGACAGATAAGCACACGTGTCTGTCCACTGACAATGTGGATATAAAAAAATTGTTTAAAAGAACAGAGAGTCCTCAGTGGTTGATACCTTTTAATGGCTAACTGAAAAGATGGTAATAATTGCAAGCTTTCGAGACTACTCAGGTCTCTTCATCAGGCATGGTATAACACAAAATCTGAAGAGTCACGTATTTATACACAACAGGTCTAAGTCCTGTTGTGTATAAATACGTGACTCTTCAGATTTTGTGTTATACCATGCCTGATGAAGAGACCTGAGTAGTCTCGAAAGCTTGCAATTATTACCATCTTTTCAGTTAGCCATTAAAAGGTATCAACCACTGAGGACTCTCTGTTCTTTTAAACAATTTTTTTATCTCTACTGGCTAACACGGTACAAAGATATATTTTACTTGTATCAATGTGGATATACTAACGTTCACCAAGATGAACAAGTCATGGCTCTCAGAGGACTTTCCTTCCCCTGGTTCAGCCAGGGGAGGCGAAAGGCACGCATATTTTTGAGAGTGCTTCATGCAAAGCATCTTTTTCATCTTGAAATTGGGGGTCAACTGATGCCAGTCAAGTGGGTTGTGTGTAGCCCAATTAGTGGAAACGAGGGAGACTGTGGTTGGAGTCCCCTCGCTTTTGAAAAAAGAACCAAGATGAACAAGTCATGGCTCTCAGAGGACTTTTCTTCCCCTGGCTGAGCCAGGGGAGGCGAAAGGCACGCGTATTTTTGAGAGTGCTTCATGCAAAGCATCTTTTTCATCTTGAAATTGGGGGTCAACTGATGCCAGTCAAGTGTGTGTGGACCAATTAGTGGAAACGAGGGAGACTGTGGTTGGAGTCCCCTCGCTGTTTTTTACATGATTTTTGAAGTGCATGACATGCCTAAGAGGTTTAGTTTCAGCATCTCAAACTTGTTGGCTACAGAAAAGCTGCCTTTACACCCTTTTGTCACCAAGGATTTTCGAGACCTTATGCCCATTGCAGTGCCTTAAGAGCCGATGGCCATTTGCCACTCTTTCTCCAAGAAAGGGGTGCCCGCGCTAACACAGTAGGTCGCACACAACATCACCGATTCCTTGAGAAACTCTGTGTGTGACAGGGTGCATTTCTCCACAGATACTTGGAACAGTAAGCATGGACAGGGGAGTTACATGTTGCTAATTGGGCACTGGGTAACTATGGTGAGAGATGGAGAAGGGTCTGCTGTACAAGTCTTTCCGTCCCCACGAGTTGTGTGTCAATCCTTCCTCTGTATGTACAAGTTCCTCCACTGCTTCTGCCTCATCAACCTCATGTTGTTCCTGCACCTCAGCCCAAACCCTGTGTGGTCAGGCCACCCTTCCTTGTAACTGCGCCCAAGGAATCCCACACACCTCCTTACTATGCTGGCAGCAAAGCTCAAGGCCATCAGGCGGTGAAATGATTACTTTGAAATGTAGGGGAAATGTGTGACACCGCTGAGGAGTTGTGGATGGTTAGCTCTGTAGAGTGAGACCTAGTTTCATCAATGGTTGTCTCCACTCAACCAGCAGCCAGGGAATGCCGGGTGCGACAATGATACAAAACAGTCTGCGGCCCTTCTTCAGGGCAATGTGACATACGTGCCTTGTATGGCTCACGTGTTAAACCTGGTTGTCCATAAATTTTTAAACCACTATCCCAGCCTACATGGCCTTCTGCAGAGGGCACGGTGTAACACCTGCCTGGGTCGACATACTCAGACCGGCTGTAAAGGATAGGCTAGAGGGAAGCCACTCACCAAGCTGGACACCCAGAACCCTGAAACTCTTTATCCCCTATACAGTGATTTTGAATGACACAGGGCCCAAGTTGATCAATACCTGTGGAAGGCTGCAGTTCCAGAGAATAGTAGTCATGCAGGGTCAAAACATTAATTGAGGAAGAGGAACAGAATTGTAGGGACTGGACTTAATCAGAAAAAAAGCAGAGGTGAAATGCAAATGGGCCAACGAGGTACAAAAACAGCAAGCAGAAAAAGTAGCCAGGTAACAAGCACACAAAATCATAAAACTGAACTGGGGGTAACAATAACCAGAGGTTCATAGCTATGTCTGGCAGTGGTCTGCAGACAGGAGGGGCTTAAAAAAGGGTGTGGTGTCTTCCCATTGGTTGTAGCTGAATGATGGTACTTCATTTGTAAGATACCCACCACCTGCATTCAGCCATTGGTTCTGCATCTGTCAAGGTAACGCATCCCAGTGGGTGACCATAACCTTTGTCCACCTGCGCTGCTGGCGTCAACTCCTCTCCCATCATCAGCACTATGCACGAAAGGAACACATTGTCACCTTGCGACAGGAGTACAAATTGACGTAGCGGACTCCGGTGGTGACTTTACAGCTGTGTGCGGCAATGATGCAAACCTGGCTGCGGGCCTTCGTCAGGGCAATGTGACACGTGACTTGTATGGCTCACGTGTTTAATCTGATTCTCCAGCAATTTTTAAAACAACATCCCGGCCTACATGGCCTTGTACAGCGGGCACGCTCGCTATGTGCTCACTTCCATCGTTCGCACTCAGCAGCTCAACAACTTTCATCGCTCCTGAAGTCTTAAGGTCCGGCGGTTAAATGCCTGAAATGCGATGTTACGACATGCAGGAATTGGAATCTGCACATGTTGCAGCGTCTGTGGCAGCACTGCAGAGCCCTGCTGAAATACGTTATGATGTATACCCTGGGCTAACTTGATCCAGAGGTGGTGCAGATCACGCTGCTGGAGTGGTGTCAGATCAAGGACCTATGCACCGTTCTACACAGTTTACAAATTTCGACGAAGATGTTTAACACTGGCGATGCCATTCTCAGCGTGACAATTTTGGTCATCTACATGATGGAGCACACTGTAAGCATTATTCGGAGTCTCGTGTTGGTACAAGAGGAAGGGGAAGAATTACTGGAGGAGTCATATGCGGAAGGGATAACAAGATCTACAAGGTCCAGATGGTCAGCGGCACCTTGGCGGCAGTCATGGTACGGTGGGGGAGAGGAATTATCAAGGGCACATAGTATCAGCAAAACTGTTGAGGAATGTGCAGGAGCCCAGGAAGAAATGGAGGACGAACTGGCGATGGGCATGGAAGACTCATCAGATGAGTGAGAGCTTGCTCACATTTCGGTTGTGCGAGGTTGGGGGGAGAGGGCAGAGGAAGGAGGCACGATTCTCACCTCTCCACCACCAACACACCAAGGACTTGGTCCTACTGGATGCACAAGACACATGAGCGCCTTCTTGCTGCACTATCTACAACATGACCCTCGGATTGTACAAATTACAAGTCATGCTGACTACTGGGTTGCCACACTGTTAGATCCCTGGTAGAACACAAAATTTTGCGAAATAACTCCTGCCATAGAAAGGGACGCACGTATGCAGGAGTATCAGCAGAGGGTGGTACGCAATCTTAGATCTGCTTTTCCACTAAACACCAGTGGTGCACAGAGTGAATCTCAACGCTTTGTCATGGATAGGAGGAAACGGTCTTACTTGTCCACATCTGAGGGACCGAGGGCTGGCTGCTGTGCTGAGACGGCGTTGAGTACAGTGTCCCTGCAGAGTTGCACTTTTGGTCATATACAAACTGAGTTGAAAAAGGAGAGATGCTGGTGGAAAGGGGAACAGGTGTGTGGCAAAGGGTAAAAAAGTTTGTGTCCGTGGGTTTGGTGGTTAAGCAACATTAACATTTGCTGAAGAAACAACATCTGTTATGGTGGCACTGGCAGATTTGGAAAAGGTGGTATATACTATGTGACCGCTATATAAAAAAATTAAGAAGAAAAGAAAGGGAAAGGTAGATATCCCAATCGCCATTCAGTGTTCTCCGTGCTCACAGATGGGAAAGGAGAGGTTGGCAACTGGAAGGTTAGGTGGAGGACACAGAGCAGGTTGACTCTGAAACAATTAGTAACCTGAACCGAGTTAGACGCCACTCAGATCTGGAGACTGGGAGCCCTGTTAGCGTCACAGAGTCCACACGACCACCCAGCCCCGGAACTCCCTGTTAACAACACAGGGGCCATTGGGTACACTGTCCATGTGCGTAGGGGACACAACTGTGGACAGCAGGCGCATCAGCAGCAGCAGGCCTGTTTATGCCACTGGGCTGCAATAGCAGGACTGGTAGGACAGGAGCTGTTCTTAAACGTTCTGCCTTACCAACTGTGGTGGCGGCCTGCATCGATGACCTATCCCTGCCTACCTCTGGGCTAAAGCCACAATGTGTTCAACACATGGAGGTGTGCTCTTTCGTAGCATAATAGACGACTGGGCACCTTCTTGTTGGCTCCAGCCCCTTTTATAACCTGGGTCCACCCTAAACCAGGGTGGACCACAATGCACCTCCTGGAAACAAAAGCAGAGTGACACGTCATGAGTGGCATAACTAGCGTCCTATTTGGAACCGCCACTTGAATGATGACTACATGGCTGCCATGAACAAAACACCTCAACAGTCATCGTCTGACCAACAACAATGAGGTGACAAGTCACAGGGGTGGGCCTCTGCAAGCCTGTTGGGAGTGGCCTGGCCAAATTGTCAGGACACCTGATGCCCTGTGGTCTATATGGGCCCCCCACATCAGGGGCAGGGACAAAGAGTTCATTACCGGACCTAGCCTCTGATGCAGTAAGTGCCTGAGCATGCTCAGTAGCATGAAATACAGTTTCTGAAAAAAAGACTATCCGCTTCAGAATGCTGTCTAGGCACAACACAGGACTTAGACCCAGCACGGAGTGCAAGTACCTGTGCAAAGAGGCTTTTCGCAGTAAGTGTGAAGCCCCACAGGTGTTGTGTTGGTGCATTAACTTCAGGGACTCCACGTGGAGGAAACGTCTGGTCACACTTAGGTTGCTTCTTTACATGTATTTTTGTGACGCCACTCTCGGTATTGTGGTCAGTGGGGACCACCACTGCAGTGTAACGGGACACCGGGGGCTGATGTTGGGTGCAGTTAGTTTTAGTGGCCTCCCGAGAGTGAGTCAAGCCCCAGGGCCTTGTGTAAGTGTGTTGAGCCGCAGGTCGCAGAATGACTCAGGCACAGTCCAAACGAGCATTCGCTGTAGCCCAAAATGAAGACTTTGCCTCAGGAATGACACAGTCATGCTGAGCATACTCAGTAGGCGAAACACTGGAGTTAGGCTGCAGCTGGGGTAACTCGGCACACGCATGCGCACTGGCTGCCTCTCCACACTTACACGTGGTTGAGAAAGCAGCCAGCTGAACAACCCAAGGCACAGCCCTAAATGGCAGCTGACGCCTGGGAGCAACTGGAACCGCAGCAGGTTGCTTGCGTTTACGGCAGCATCAAATCATAACAACAAATAACAGCTAAAATAACAGGTGAACTTCTTCCCGTAGATAATCTGATATGATCATTTTTTCACGGACACGACCATTGTTAACAAAAGTAGAGGAGGCACCCAAACAGCAGCTGCTTGAATGGATGTGAAGTGCACAATAAAATGGGCTCTCCTCCACCTCAAGTTCAATATCACAAATACTACATACCACAGTGGTATAAACCCAATCGCAATTGCTTCATAACTGCTCTTAAGTTTTTACCAGCACTACTGAATAAGGGGTAACAGAGATGGTTGAGTCTGCAGAGCTGTCCAGTCACACTGGAGCCTGGGAATCAGAGGTCTGCTCTAGAGATGAGCGAACCGGTCCCGGTTCGGCTCGAGGCGGTTCGCCGAACAGGGGGTCTGGCTCGAGTTCGGCTCGTCGAACGTTCGACGAACCGAACTCGAGCCCATAGGAAACAATGGCAGGCAATCACAAACACAGTAAAACACCTAGAAAACACCCTGAAAGGTGTCCAAAAGGTGACAAACAACTCACAACATAACACAAACACATGGGAAAGTGACAAGGACATATACTCATGTGAAAACAAAACAGCTGGACAAGGAAAAAGAGGGAGACACACAGATATATGAGTATATGCAAAGAAACATCGATTCCATTATTGTGCAACTTGAGCCCTGCTCATTTTAGGCTTCCAATCTGGATAAATTGCCTGAGCTCGCCACGTACGCCTTGAGGATCTTGTCGTGTCCTGCAGCCAGCGTTCTCTCGGAACCTGTCTTCAGTGCTGCTGGGGGTCTGCTGGCAGATAAGCACACGTGTCTGTCCACTGACAATGTGGACCTGGCTCTCAGAGGACTTTTCTTCCCCTGGGTCAGCCAGGGGAGGCGAAAGGCACGCGTATTTTTGAGAGTGCTTCATGCAAAGCATCTTTTTCTTTGTCAAAAGGGGGGCTCAACCGATGCCAGTCAAGTGGGGTGTGTGTGGCCCAGTTAGTGGCAACGAGGGAGACTGTGGTTGGAGTCCCCTCGCTGTGTCTCTAAAAGAACCAAGATGAACAAGTCATGGCTCTCAGAGGACTTTTCTTCCCCTGGGTCAGCCAGGGGACGGGAAAGGCACGCGTATTTTTGAGAGTGCTTCATGCAAAGCATCTTTTTCTTTTTCAAAAGGGGGCTCAACCGATGCCAGTCAAGTGGGGTGTGTGTGGCCCAGTTAGTGGCAACGAGGGAGACTGTGGTTGGAGTCCCCTCGCTGTGTCTCTAAAAGAACCAAGATGAACAAGTCATGGCTCTCAGAGGACTTTTCTTCCCCTGGGTCAGCCAGGGGACGGGAAAGGCACGCGTATTTTTGAGAGTGCTTCATGCAAAGCATCTTTTTCTTTGTCAAAAGGGGGGGTCAACCGATGCCAGTCAAGTGGGGTGTGTGTGGCCCAGTTAGTGGCAACGAGGGAGACTGTGGTTGGAGTCCCCTCGCTGTGTCTCTAAAAGAACCAAGATGAACAAGTCATGGCTCTCAGAGGACTTTTCTTCCCCTGGGTCAGCCAGGGGACGGGAAAGGCACGCGTATTTTTGAGAGTGCTTCATGCAAAGCATCTTTTTCTTTTTCAAAAGGGGGCTCAACCGATGCCAGTCAAGTGGGGTGTGTGTGGCCCAGTTAGTGGCAACGAGGGAGACTGTGGTTGGAGTCCCCTCGCTGTGTCTCTAAAAGAACCAAGATGAACAAGTCATGGCTCTCAGAGGACTTTTCTTCCCCTGGGTCAGCCAGGGGACGGGAAAGGCACGCGTATTTTTGAGAGTGCTTCATGCAAAGCATCTTTTTCTTTGTCAAAAGGGGGGGTCAACCGATGCCAGTCAAGTGGGGTGTGTGTGGCCCAGTTAGTGGCAACGAGGGAGACTGTGGTTGGAGTCCCCTCGCTGTGTCTCTAAAAGAACCAAGATGAACAAGTCATGGCTCTCAGAGGACTTTTCTTCCCCTGGGTCAGCCAGGGGACGGGAAAGGCACGCGTATTTTTGAGAGTGCTTCATGCAAAGCATCTTTTTCTTTTTCAAAAGGGGGCTCAACCGATGCCAGTCAAGTGGGGTGTGTGTGGCCCAGTTAGTGGCAACGAGGGAGACTGTGGTTGGAGTCCCCTCGCTGTGTCTCTAAAAGAACCAAGATGAACAAGTCATGGCTCTCAGAGGACTTTTCTTCCCCTGGGTCAGCCAGGGGACGGGAAAGGCACGCGTATTTTTGAGAGTGCTTCATGAAAAGCATCTTTTTCTTTGTCAAAAGGGGGGGTCAACCGATGCCAGTCAAGTGGGGTGTGTGTGGCCCAGTTAGTGGCAACGAGGGAGACTGTGGTTGGAGTCCCCTCGCTGTGTCTCTAAAAGAACCAAGATGAACAAGTCATGGCTCTCAGAGGACTTTTCTTCCCCTGGGTCAGCCAGGGGACGGGAAAGGCACGCGTATTTTTGAGAGTGCTTCATGCAAAGCATCTTTTTCTTTGTCAAAAGGGGGGGTCAACCGATGCCAGTCAAGTGGGGTGTGTGTGGCCCAGTTAGTGGCAACGAGGGAGACTGTGGTTGGAGTCCCCTCGCTGTGTCTCTAAAAGAACCAAGATGAACAAGTCATGGCTCTCAGAGGACTTTTCTTCCCCTGGGTCAGCCAGGGGACGTGAAAGGCACGCGTATTTTTGAGAGTGCTTCATGCAAAGCATCTTTTTCTTTTTCAAAAGGGGGCTCAACCGATGCCAGTCAAGTGGGGTGTGTGTGGCCCAGTTAGTGGCAACGAGGGAGACTGTGGTTGGAGTCCCCTCGCTGTGTCTCTAAAAGAACCAAGATGAACAAGTCATGGCTCTCAGAGGACTTTTCTTCCCCTGGGTCAGCCAGGGGACGGGAAAGGCACGCGTATTTTTGAGAGTGCTTCATGCAAAGCATCTTTTTCTTTGTCAAAAGGGGGGGTCAACCGATGCCAGTCAAGTGGGGTGTGTGTGGCCCAGTTAGTGGCAACGAGGGAGACTGTGGTTGGAGTCCCCTCGCTGTGTCTCTAAAAGAACCAAGATGAACAAGTCATGGCTCTCAGAGGACTTTTCTTCCCCTGGGTCAGCCAGGGGACGGGAAAGGCACGCGTATTTTTGAGAGTGCTTCATGCAAAGCATCTTTTTCTTTGTCAAAAGGGGGGGTCAACCGATGCCAGTCAAGTGGGGTGTGTGTGACCCAGTTAGTGGCAACGAGGGAGACTGTGGTTGGAGTCCCCTCGCTGTGTCTCTAAAAGAACCAAGATGAACAAGTCATGGCTCTCAGAGGACTTTTCTTCCCCTGGGTCAGCCAGGGGACGGGAAAGGCACGCGTATTTTTGAGAGTGCTTCATGCAAAGCATCTTTTTCTTTTTCAAAAGGGGGCTCAACCGATGCCAGTCAAGTGGGGTGTGTGTGGCCCAGTTAGTGGCAACGAGGGAGACTGTGGTTGGAGTCCCCTCGCTGTGTTTTACATGCTTTTAGAAGGGCATGAAATGGCTTGGAGGTTGACTTTCATCATATGCAAACTGTTGGCTACCAAAATGCTGCCTTTCCAACAACTGTGGTTATAGGCAATGAGGAACATACTGATGAAGATGAGACGCAGATACCCGATTGGGATGACAACTTAAATATTCGGTCAGGGCAAGAAGAAACTCGGTCTGAGGGGTAGGGGAGTGCAAACACAACAATTGATGATTAAGTTCTAGATCACACCTACTGTCAACCCACAGTCAGACACTCGAGGAGGTCAACAGAGGCGGTGGAGGAGGATGCAACCGACGTCGAAGTAACCTGGCGCCTTCCTGGACACAGTCGGAGCACTGGTAGCACGTCTACAACTGCATCCTCAGCCACCACTCTGCCTCTGAGCATTATTCGGGGTGGATCAACAGGTCGCATGGCCTCTAAGCCTTGCCTAGCCAGGTCCTTTTTTGACATAGAAAAAGATCGCCCAAATTATGTGATCTGTAAAATTTGTCATGGTTCTCTTAGTAGAGGTCAAAACCTCAGCAGTTTGACAACTTCTTCCATGAATCGTCACATGAATAAATATCATATGGCCCGATGGGAAGCTCACCGTGCTGCAATGCGGCCTAGCGGAGCGAACCATCCACCGCCTGCCCCTTCCAGTGCATCCGCGCGCTCGTCATCTTCTAGGACTGTGGGGACAGCTGTCACACCTGTTTTTCCACCCACAACTTCCACCACTGTAACCGCAACAGGCAGTTTGCTTGGTAGGTCGTCAGTTGGTTTGGAAGGGGAAACAAGTGAGTGTGTACAGCTCTCTCAGACATCGATAGCACCAACTTTGGATGAAGGCAACATCATGTCTCCGCCTGCACTTTCCTCACAAAGCTGCATTTTTCCAGGGACACCCGACTCAACACCGTCTACACACAGCAGCCAGATCTCTGTCCCTCAGATGTGGTCAAATAAAAGGCCACTTCCTGCGACCCATGACAAAGCGAAGAGGTTGACTCTATCCCTCTGTAAGCTGTTGACTACAGAAATGCTGCCTTTCCGCCTAGTGGACACACAGGATTTTAGAGACCTTATGTCTGTCGCTGTGCCCCAGTACCAGATGCCTAGTCGCCACTACTTCTCTAAGAAAGGTGTGCCCGCGCTACACCAGCATGTCGCACACAACATCACCGCTTCCTTGAGAAACTCTGTGTGTGAACGGGTGCATTTCACCACCGATACTTGGACCAGTAAGCATGGACAGGGACGTTACATGTCGCTGACTGGCCACTGGGTAACTATGGTGATAGATGGTGAAGGGTCTGCTGCACAAGTCTTGCCGTCCCCACGACTTGTGTGTCAATCCTCTGTCTGTCCAAGTTCCGCCACTGCTTCTGCATCCTCCACCTCATCTGGGTCCTCCACCTCCGCCCCAAGCCTGCCTGGTCAGGCCACCAGCGTTCTCACTGCGCAGAAGGAATCACGCACCCCTCATTACTATGCTGGTAGCAGAGCGCAACGGCATCAGGCGGTCTTTAGCTTGACATGTCTTTGAAATAGGAGTCACACAGCGACTGAGTTGTGGGCAGCTCTGGAGACTGATTTTGATAAATGGTTGTCTCCACTCAACCTGCAGCCTGGTAAGGCCGTGTGCGACAATGCTGCAAACCTGGGTGCGGCCCTTCGCCTGGGCAAGGTGACACACGTGCCTTGTATGGCTCACGTGTTTAACCTTGTTGTCCAGCAATTTTTAACACACTATCCCGGCCTAGATGGCCTTCTGACCAGGGCACGGAAACTGTCTGCAGTGCTCACTTCCGCCGTTCAACCGCCGCACCTGAGCGACTTGCATCGCTCCAGAAGTCTTTCGGCCTGCCGGTTCATCGCCTGAAATGCGATGTGGCGACACGCTGGAATTCAACTCTCCACATGTTACAGCGACTGTGGCAGCACCGGCGAGCCCTGGTGCAATACGTCATGATGTATAGCCTGGGCCAACGAGATGCAGAAGTGGGGCAGATCACCCTGATGGAGTGATCTCAGATCAAGGACCTATGCACCCTTCTGCACAGTTTCGACATGGCGACGAATATGTTTAGCGCTGACAATGCCATTATCAGCATGACGATTACAGTCATTTACATGCTGGAGCACACGCTAAACACTATTCGTAGTCAGGGGGTGGGACAACAGGAAGGGGAGGAACTACAGGAGGATTCATATGCGCAAGACACAACAACATCACCAAGGTCCAGACGTTCATCATCACCAACGCGGCAGGCATGGGACCATGGGGGACAGGGATCAACAAGGGCGCATGGTAGCAGGTGAGATGTTGAGGAAGGTGCAGGAGGACATGAAGATATGGAGGACGAACTGTCCATGGACATGGAAGACTCAGCAGATGAGGGGGACCTTGGTCAAATTTCAGTTGAAAGAGGTTGGGGGGAGATGACAGAGGAAGAAAGAACGGTTAGCACCTCTATGCCACAAACACAGCGTGGACTTGGTGCGCATGGCTGCGCAAGACACATGAGTGCCTTCTTGTTGCACTACCTCCAACATGACCCTCGTATTGTCAAAATTAGAAGTGATGATGACTACTGGCTTGCCACACTATTAGATCCCCGGGACAAGTCCAAATTTTGTGACATAATTCCACCCATAGAAAGGGACGCATGTATGCAGGAGTATCAGCAGAAGCTGTTACTCGATCTTAGCTCGGCTTTTCCACCAAACAACCGTGCAGGTGAAGGGAGTGATTCTCCCAGTTGTAACTTGACAAACATGGGACGGCCTCGTCATCTTCAACAGTCTACCCGTACCAGTAGGACCGTATCTGGTGCTGGTAACAGCAATTTTATGGAATCTTTTCATAATTTTTTTAGACCCTCCTTTGCAAGGCCACCAGAGACAACAAGTCTGACACATAGTCAACGGATGGAGAGGATCATACAGGAGTATCTCCAAATGAACATCGATGCAATGACTTTGCAAATGGAGCCTTGCTCCTTTTGTGCTTCAAATCTAGAAAAATGTCAAGAGCTCTCCAGTTACGCCTCGAAGATTTTGTCGTGTCCAGCTGCCAGCGTTGTCTCTGAACGTGTCTTCAGTGCTGCTGGGTGTGTGCTGAAAGATAAGCGCACGCGTCTGTCCAGTGACAATGTGGACAGACTGACGTTCATCAAAATGAACAAGTCATGGATCCAGAAGGAATTTACTACCCCTGTGTCATCCTGGGGAGAGTAAATGCTTGTGGATTTGGAATGTGCTTGATGCAAATCAAAACATCCTGTTTGCAACTAGGGCACAAGTGCTGCCACTGATAAGGTGTCTGTGTGGGGCCCAATTTTTGGAAAAAAAGGGAGACTCCGCTTGGAGTAACCCTTGCTTGCTGTGTTTTTTAAAAATGATACAAGATGAACAGATCTGAAGGCAAGATGAAGCCAACATCATGTCTCCGCCTGCACTTTTCTCACAAACCTGCATTTTTCCAGGGACACCCTACTCAACACCGTCTACAGACAGCAGCCAGATCTCTGTCCCTCAGATGTGGTCAAATAAAAGGCCACTTACTGCGACCCATGACAAAGCTAAGTGGTTGACTCTATCCCTCTGTAAGCTGTTGGCTACCGAAATGCTGCCTTTACGCGTAGTGGACACACAGGATTTTACAGACCTTATGTCTGTCGCTGTGCCCCAGTACCAGATGCCCAATCACCACTGCTTCTCCAAGAAAAGCATGCCCGCGCTACACCGGCATGTCGCACACAACATCACCACTTCCTTGAGAAAATCTGTGTGCGACAGGGTGCATTTCAACACAGATACTTGGACCAGTAAGCATAGACAGGGTCATTACATGTCACTGACTGGGCACTGGCAAACTATGGTGAGAGATGGAGAAGGGTCTGCTGTACAAGTCTTGCCGTCCCCACGAGTTGTTTCAATCCTTGTTCTGTATGTAGAAGTTAATACACTGCTTCTGCCTCTTCAACCTCGTGTGGGTCCTCTACCTTTGCGCAAACCCTGTGTGGTCAGGCCACCCTTCCTTGCAACTGCGCACAAGGACTACCACACACCTCCTTACTATGCTGGCAGCAGAGCTCAATGCCATCAGGCGGTCAAAGTTTTACTTTGAAATGTATGGGAAATGTGAGTCACACCGCTATTACAGAGAATAGTAGTCAGGCAGGGTCAAAACATTAATTGAGGAACAGGAACAGAATGGGACGGCCAGGACTTAATCAGAAAACAAGCAGAGGTGAAATGCGTATCGGCCAACAAGGTACATAAACAGCAAGCAGTAAAAGTAGTCAGGTAACAAGCACACAAAATCATAAAACTGAACTGGGGGTAAAATTAACCAGAGGTTCATAGCTATGTCTGGCAGTGGTCTGCAGACAGGATGGGCATAAAAAAGGGTGTGGTGTCTTCCCATTGGTTGTAGCTGAATGATGGTATTTCATCTGTGAGATACCCACCAGCTACATTCAGCCAGAGATTCTGCATCTGTCAAGGTAATGCAGCCCAGTGGGTGAGCATAACCTGCGTCCACCTGCGCCGCTGGCATCGACTACTCTCCCATCATCAGCACTATTCATGAAAGGAACACGTTGTCACCTGGCGACCGGAGTACAAATTGACGGAGCGGACTCCGTTGGTGACTTAATAGCCGTGTGCGGCAATGATGCAAACCTGGCTGCGGGCCATCCTCAGGGCAATGTGACACACGTGCCTTTTATGGCTCACGTGTTGATCCGAATTCTCCAGCAATTTTTAAAACACCATCACGGCCTACATGGCCTTGTGCAGCGGGCACGCTCGCTATGTGCTCACTTCCATCGTGCGCACACAGCAGCTCAACAACTTTCATCACTCCGGAAGTCTTAGGGTCTGGCAGTTAAACGCCGGAAATGCGATGTTCCGACACGCAGGAATTGGAATCTGCACATGTTGCAGCGTGTGTGGCAGCACCGCAGAGCCCTGCTGAAATACGGTAAGACATATAGCCTGGGATAAGTTGATCCAGAGGTGGTGCAGATCACGCTGCTGGAGTGGTGTCAGATCAAGGACCTATGCACCCTGCTACACAGTTTTGAAATGTCGACGAAGATGTTTAGCACTGGCAATGTCATTCTCAGCGTGACAATTCTGGTCATCTACATGATGGAGCACACTGTAATTATTATTCGGAGTCAGGTGTTGGGACAAGAGGAAGGGGAGGAAGTACAGGAGGAGTCATATGCGGAAGGGATAACAAGATCTACGAGGTCCAGATGGTCAGCGGCACCTATGCGGCAGTCATGGTGAGGGAGAGGGATTAACAAGGGCGCATAGTATCAGCAAAAAGTGTTGATGAAAGTGCAGGAGCCCATGAAGAAATGGAGGACGAACTGGCGATGGGCATGGAAGACTCAGCAGATGAGTGAGAGCTTGCTCACATTTCGGTTGTGCGAGGTTGTGGGTAGAGGGCAGAGGAAGGATGCACGATTCTCACCTCTCTGCCACCAACACACCAAGGACTTGGTCCTCCTGGATGCACAAGACACATGAGCGCCTTCTTGCTGCACTACCTACATGACCCTCGGATTGTATGAATTTGAAGTAATCCTGAATACTGGGTTGCCACACTGTTAGATCCCCGGTACAAGACAAAATTTGGCGAACTAATTCCTGCCATAGAAATAGACGCACGTATACAGGAGTATCTGCAGAATGTGGTACGCAATCTTAGATCTACTTTTCCACTAAACACCAGTGCTGCACAGAGTGAATCTCAACACTTTGTCATGGATAGGAGGAAATGGTCTTTTACTTGTCCACATCGGAGGGACCGAGGGATGGCTGCTGTGCTGAGATGGCGTTGAGTACGGTGTCCCTGCACAGTTGCACTTTTGGTCATATCCCAAAATGAGTTGAAAAAGGACAGATGCTGTTGGAAAGGGGAACAGGTGTGTTGGAAAGGGGAAAAAAATTTTGGTCCGTGGATTTGGTGGTTAAACAACTGTAACATTTGCTGAAGAAACAACATCTGTTACAGTGGGACTGGCAGATTTGGATAAAGTGGTATATAATCTGTGACCGCTATATAACAAAAATTAATAAGAAAAGAAAGAGAAAGGTATATATCACCTTCAGCAGTCAGTGTCCACCGTGCTCCCAGTTGGAAAAGGAGAGGTTGGCAACTTGAAGGTTTGGTGGAGGATACAGAGCTGTGTGGCTATGAAACTAATAGTAGCCTGAACCGAGTTAGACGCCATTCGGATCTGGAGACTGTGAGCCCTGTTAGCGTCACAGGGTCCACATGCCCACCCAGCCCAGGAACTCCCTGTTAACAACACAGGGGCCATTGAGTACGCTGACCGTGTGCGTAGGGGCCACACCTGTGGACAGCAGGCGCATCAGCAGCAGCAGGCCTGTTAATGCCACTGGGCTGCACAAGCAGGACTGTTAGGACAGGAGCTGGTCTTAACCGTTCTGCGTTACCAACTGTGGTGGTGGCCTGCATCCACCACCCTATCCCTGCCTACCTCTGGCCTAAAGCCGCAATGGGTTCAACACATGGAGGTGTGCTCTTTCGGAGCATAATAGAAGACTGCGCACCTCCTTGTTGGCTCCAGCCCCTTTTATAACCTGGGTCCGCCCCAAACCAGGGTGAACCACAATGCACCTCCTGGAGACAAAAGCAGAGTGACACGTCATGAGTGGCATAACTAGCGTCCTATTTGGAAACGCAACTTCAATGATGACCTCATGGCTGCCATGACCCAAACACCTCACCAGTCATCGTCTGACCATCAATAATGCGGTGACAAGTCATAGGTGTGGGCCTCTGCAAGCCATTTGGGAGGACACCTGATGCCCTGTGGTCTATATGGGACCCCCACATCAGGGCCAGGGCCAAAGAGTTCATTACCGGACCTAGTCTCTGATGCAGGAAGTGCCTGAGCATGCTCAGTAGCATGAAATACAGTCTCTGAAAAAAGACTATCAGCTTTAGCATGGTGTCTAGGCACAAAACAGGACTTAGACCCGGCACAGAATGCAAGCACCTGTGCAAAGAGGCTTTTCACACTTAGTGTGGGAGCATGCGCTGTATCCCGAAATGAAGACTTAGCGTCAGGAATGGCACAGTCAGGCTGAGCATACTCACTAGGCGAAACACTGTAATTATGCTGCAGCTGGGGTACATCGGCACACGCATGCGCACTAGCTGCCTCTCAACACTTAGACGTGGAGGGGAAATTTGTCTTGGAGATGCTGTCTATGAACAGAAGGAAAAGCTAAAGGAAGCCTGACTTTCTATCCCTCCGAATTATGAAATGCAGCAATGAATTCCATGAGTTTGCTATAACATTAGCGTAGCTAAATGTGCATGAGGGTGTGATGTAGAGGTGCTAGAAATAGCTTGTCACCAGTGGGGCACTAATGGAATACAACAGCCAGTTCTATGATGCCACAAAATGGCAGTATTTTGTGCTATCATTATAGCTTATTAAAAACAGAGCACGAGGTTGTCATGCAGAGGTGCTGCACATAGATTTGCAGTAGTGTGAATAGACAAAAGTACAATAGCCACGTTTAGGATACAACTAGGTACAGTGAGTGTTTGCTAGTATAATGGCTGAGTTTAAAAAAGTTTGAGTGTGCAATGCAGGCAGATGTCCTGCAAATATCGTTCCAATACTGTGAATTGACAAAAGTACAATAGCCACGTTTAGGATACAACTAGGTACACTGAGTGTTTGCTACTATAAATGGCTGAGTTTAAAAAAGTTTGAGTGTGCAATGCAGGCAGACGTGCTGCAAATAACGTTCCAATACTGTGAATTGACAAAAGTACAATAGCCACGTTTAGGATACAACTAGGTACACTGAGTGTTTGCTACTATAAATGGCTGAGTTTAAAAAAGTTTGAGTGTGCAATGCAGGCAGACGTGCTGCAAATAACGTTCCAATACTGTGAATTGACAAAAGTACAATAGCCACGTTTAGGATACAACTAGGTACAGTGAGTGTTTGCTAGTATAATGGCTGAGTTTAAAAAAGTTAGAGTGTGCAATGCAGGCAGACGTGCTGCAAATATCGTTCCAATACTGTGAATAGACAAAAGTAAAATAGCCACGTTTAGGATACAACTAGGTACACTGAGTGTTTGCTAGTATAATGGCTGAGTTTAAAAAAGTTAGAGTGTGCAATGCAGGCAGACGTGCTGCAAATAACGTTCCAATACTGTGAATAGACAAAAGTACAATAGCCACGTTTAGGATACAACTAGGTACACTGAGTGTTTGCTACTATAAATGGCTGAGTTTAAAAAAGTTTGAGTGTGCAATGCAGGCAGACGTGCTGCAAATAACGTTCCAATACTGTGAATTGACAAAAGTACAATAGCCACGTTTAGGATACAACTAGGTACAGTGAGTGTTTGCTAGTATAATGGCTGAGTTTAAAAAAGTTTGAGTGTGCAATGCAGGCAGACGTGCTGCAAATAACGTTCCAATACTGTGAATTGACAAAAGTACAATAGCCACGTTTAGGATACAACTAGGTACAGTGAGTGTTTGCTAGTATAATGGCTGAGTTTAAAAAAGTTTGAGTGTGCAATGCAGGCAGACGTGCTGCAAATAACGTTCCAATACTGTGAATTGACAAAAGTACAATAGCCACGTTTAGGATACAACTAGGTACAGTGAGTGTTTGCTAGTATAATGGCTGAGTTTAAAAAAGTTAGAGTGTGCAATGCAGGCAGACGTGCTGCAAATATCGTTCCAATACTGTGAATAGACAAAAGTAAAATAGCCACGTTTAGGATACAACTAGGTACACTGAGTGTTTGCTAGTATAATGGCTGAGTTTAAAAAAGTTAGAGTGTGCAATGCAGGCAGACGTGCTGCAAATAACGTTCCAATACTGTGAATAGACAAAAGTACAATAGCCACGTTTAGGATACAACTAGGTACACTGAGTGTTTGCTACTATAAATGGCTGAGTTTAAAAAAGTTTGAGTGTGCAATGCAGGCAGACGTGCTGCAAATAACGTTCCAATACTGTGAATTGACAAAAGTACAATAGCCACGTTTAGGATACAACTAGGTACACTGAGTGTTTGCTACTATAAATGGCTGAGTTTAAAAAAGTTTGAGTGTGCAATGCAGGCAGACGTGCTGCAAATAACGTTCCAATACTGTGAATTGACAAAAGTACAATAGCCACGTTTAGGATACAACTAGGTACACTGAGTGTTTGCTAGTATAATGGCTGAGTTTAAAAAAGTTAGAGTGTGCAATGCAGGCAGACGTGCTGCAAATATCGTTCCAATACTGTGAATAGACAAAAGTACAATAGCCACGTTTAGGATACAACTAGGTACACTGAGTGTTTGCTACTATAAATGGCTGAGTTTAAAAAAGTTAGAGTGTGCAATGCAGGCAGACGTGCTGCAAATATCGTTCCAATACTGTGAATAGACAAAAGTACAATAGCCACGTTTAGGATACAACTAGGTACACTGAGTGTTTGCTAGTATAATGGCTTAGTAACAATGAGTTGTAGTGTGCAATGCAGGCAGACGTGCTCTGCAAATGTCTTTGCACTAGTGGGACTATAGCAAAGTCCAATAGCCACGTTTAGGATGCCACTAGGTACACTGAGTGTTTGCTAGTAAAATTGCTTAGTTTAAAAAAGTTGGAGTGTGCAATGCAGGCAGATGTGCTCTGCTAATATCTTTGCACTAGTGGGACTATAGCAAAGTCCAATAGCCACGTATAGGATGCCACTAGGTACACTGAGTGTTTGCTAGTATAATGGCTTAGTTAAAATGAGTTTGAGTGTGCAATGCAGGCAGACGCGCTATGCAAATGTCTTTGCACTAGTGGGACTATAGCAAAGTCCAATAGCCACGTATAGGATGCCACTAGGTACACTGAGTGTTTGCTAGTATAATGGCTTGGTTTTAATGAGTTGGAGTGTGCAATGCAGGCAGACGCGCTCTGCAAATGTCTTTGCACTAGTGGGACTATAGCAAAGTCCAATAGCCACGTATAGGATGCCACTAGGTACACTGAGTGTTTGCTAGTATAATGGCTTGGTTAGAATGAGTTGTAGTGTGCAATGCAGGCAGATGTGCTCTGCTAATGTCTTTGCACTAGTGGGACTATAGCAAAGTCCAATAGCCACGTATAGGATGCCACTAGGTACACTGAGTGTTTGCTAGTATAATGGCTTAGTTAAAATGAGTTTGAGTGTGCAATGCAGGCAGACGCGCTATGCAAATGTCTTTGCACTAGTGGGACTATAGCAAAGTCCAATAGCCACGTATAGGATGCCACTAGGTACACTGAGTGTTTGCTAGTATAATGGCTTGGTTAGAATGAGTTGTAGTGTGCAATGCAGGCAGATGTGCTCTGCTAATGTCTTTGCACTAGTGGGACTATAGCAAAGTCCAATAGCCACGTATAGGATGCCACTAGGTACACTGAGTGTTTGCTAGTATAATGGCTTAGTTAAAATGAGTTTGAGTGTGCAATGCCGGCAGACGCGCTATGCAAATGTCTTTGCACTAGTGGGACTATAGCAAAGTCCAATAGCCACGTATAGGATGCCACTAGGTACACTGAGTGTTTGCTAGTATAATGGCTTGGTTTTAATGAGTTGGAGTGTGCAATGCAGGCAGACGCGCTCTGCAAATGTCTTTGCACTAGTGGGACTATAGCAAAGTCCAATAGCCACGTATAGGATGCCACTAGGTACACTGAGTGTTTGCTAGTATAATGGCTTGGTTAGAATGAGTTGTAGTGTGCAATGCAGGCAGACGCGCTCTGCAAATGTCTTTGCACTAGTGGGACTATAGCAAAGTCCAATAGCCATGTATAGGATGCCACTAGGTACACTGAGTGTTTGCTAGTATAATGGCTTGGTTAGAATGAGTTGTAGTGTGCAATGCAGGCAGACGCGCTCTGCAAATGTCTTTGCACTAGTGGGACTATAGCAAAGTCCAATAGCCACGTATAGGATGCCACTAGGTACACTGAGTGTTTGCTAGTATAATGGCTTAGTTATCAGTTGGAGTGTGCAGAGGACAAGAGGGTACAGTGGCAGGATTGTGGTGCTCTGGGTAGAGGAATGGAAGCCTGCCTTTCTATTCCCTCCTAATGGTGAAATGCAGGTAGGAAATCCCTGACCTGGGCTACACAGACGCTGTTGCTGTTTGCAGGACCTGTCACCTATGGCTCTCTGACCCTGCCGGTTGGAGCCCTTAAAAGGACTGCTATAAAGTGCTCTCCCTAAGCTGTCTAACGCTGTGTATGCAGCGCATACAGCTGTATCGGCTATAGGACTCAGGAAGACGGAGCTGCGACAGTGATGTCTGACACCAAAGACGCAGAAGGCAGATAATGGCGTCCGTGAAGAAAATGTCCGGTTTTATAATGCAGGGACATGTGACATGCAGATCCTATCACACATGCCGTTGCTTCTCTGGCTCAAAGTCCACTTAGCTGTGTGTGTGTCTGGGATTGGCTGACATGCTGGCCCGCCCCACAAGACGCGCGCGCTTAGGGAAGGAAGACAAGAAAAAAAAAAAAAAAAAATGGCGATCGCCATTATAGAAACAGCAGTGATCTGAAGGCGCTGTTCACGCACACTATACACTGAAATGTGATAATAGTTTGATTCACAGAGTGACTTACACTATTACAGCAGAAACCAAGCTATGATTTAGCTGTTTTTTGGCTGCTAGAACCGTTCTCGAACGTTTCTAGAACTACCGAGCTTTTGCAAAAAGCTCGAGTTCTAGTTCGATCTAGAACATGCCCCAAAATCACTCGAGCCGCGAACTGGAGAACCACGAACCACGAACCGCGCTCAACTCTAGTCTGCTCTAAAGCTCCAGTGAGTACAGACAAAGAAGTTCTTATTATTAGTATTATTATTATTATTTATAGAGCACCATTGATTCCATGGTGCTGTACATGACAAGGGGGTTACATACAGAATACATATACAAGTAACAATAGACAAACTGGTACAGAGGGCAGAGGACTCAGCCCTTGCGGGATTACATTGTAAAGTATTTTGTGGAGTAGACAGTAGGTGGGGTGTAGGTTGGGCAGAAGCTCCGCACCGTGGTGGTGTCATTTAATTGTTATAGTAATTTATGAACAGATGAGTTTTCAGGTTCCGTTTAAAGCTTGCGGGTGTAGCAGATAATCTGACGTGTTGAGGCAGTGAGATCCAGGAGACAGGGGAAATGATCTGCACAGATGGCCAGAAGGTTTGTGAGTTGGATCCAGGCCCCGATGAAGAAGGTGCTGATCATAATGTACACCCTCATTTCCAAACCGTACATCATTCTGGTGGAGACAATGGGTAACATGATGAGGAGACTCAGATACCTGATTGTAAAGTCAACTTTGCTATTTGGTCATGGCAGGAAGAGGTTGTCATGGAGGACTCAGGACGAGGGGAATGAAAACACACAGGGTGATGATGAGGTTGGAGACACCACTTACTGTCAAACCAAAGTGAGCCAATCGATGACGTCAGCAGTGGAGGTGGAGGAGGATGCTACTGACGACGAGTTTACGTTGTGTCTTCATGGACAAAGACAAAGTACTGGAAGCAAGTCAACAACTGAATCCTCGGCCACAACTCTGCCTATGAGCATAAGTCATGTTGGCTATGCAGTTCGCATGGGCTGTAAGCCTTGCCTTGCCTGGGAATTTTTTGGACATAGCAAAGGATCACACAAGTCATGTAATCTGTAACAATCTCTAAGTAGAAGGCAAAGAATTTCAACTTTGAGTACTACCACCATGAAGTGTCACATGGATATAAATTAATAGCGTGAGGATGTATTGCTCAGCTTTAGCCACTGTCAATACAACATGCTTATTTGCCGTTCATTGCATGCATTGTTGCAGACTACACACAAGGGGCTGCAGTTTTTTTGGAGATGCTTTTGTCTGTTTGTTCACTATAGCAATAGCAAAACGATCTTCGGGTGTGGACTTGGAAATGCTGTCTATGAACAGAATGAAAAGATAAAGGTGTGTGTTAAAGCAAGGAGCAACCGCGGAAACACTTCGTTCAATTGTGAGGGGAGTCATTTTGGAGTTTGGTGAGGAGTACCGTAACGCCAGTTAGCAGCATCCTGTGCCACAGACAAACATTCTTCCGGTGCTGTCTATACTGTCTACTATGATAGGAGCGTAAAGTCTGTAGTTATGGCAAATGGACATCACAGTACCCGGGTACGGTAGGCTGTGCCCTGACAGTAATGCGTGCACGCAACACTTTGTTTTATTATGAAAACACATATCTGTTCTGGGTAGGCCGACTATTTATAGACAATAAGACTTGCTGCCTCTGCACTGTCAAATTGTCACGTACAGTTTAAATCATAGAGGGACAGCGACAAATGTTTGCATTGACTGTTGCTTTTCAAGATTTCCATGACTGTGTTTCAGAGCTGTGTGGTTTGTATTCACACTGTTATCATCTGCCTTATTTGTGAGGCTTCAGCTAACATGGGTATTCAAGGTGGGTGATGTGTTTTGTCTATGTTTAGGTAGATAACTGGGAAGCTCTTGTGATGCGCCACTAGTAAGTTGTGTTTGCACACACACACACACAAACACACACACAAACACACACAAACACACAATTACTGCTGCTACGCAGAGGGCTTAGCAAGTAATAGGCAACTGATTAGATTGTTCTATTATTTCAATTTTATGCATGGTTCTTATTGTTTGTTTTGTGAAAGTGAAACAATCATTTATGAACCGAACTGCATACAGTGCTTTTTATGTTGCGTGGTTTTGCTGCATACTGGGGAGCCCACCATATACAAGACTTAAAATGAAGCATAAGTCGCAATGGGAATTTCACTGTGCTACAATGCGGCCTAGCGGGGCTGTGCAACCACCGCCTGCCCCATCAAGTGCATCTGCGTGCTCTTCATCCTCTGTGACTGTGGGGACAGCAGTCACACATGCTTTTTCACACTGAACTTACACCCCGTTACCCGTAAGCGGGAGTGTGATTGGCAGGTCGTCACTTGTTTTGTAAGTGCAAACAGATAGTATTGTTGAGCTGTCAGACATTGAGAGAACCACCATTGGATGAAGGAAACATTATATCCACGCCTGTACCTTCGTCAAAGTTTGGCTGGACTACCTGCAGTTAATTATTGTGTTCCACAAATGGAAAGGAGTGTAGAATGCCCATGTGTTGCACCTTGCTTGGCAGCAAAGGAACAATAACTTAGTATTCCAAACAACTTTAGGATGGCAGAAAAAGAGTCAGCTCTTTGGGAAAATTAAATAGCGTGGCAAAAGTGGGCAGGTGGGTACAGTGGCCGTGTTCTGTGGGTGCCAGGACAGTAAAGGAAGCCTCACTTTCTATCCCTCCTAATGATGAAATGCAGCAAGGAGTTCCATGAGTTTGCTATAAAAATAGCGTAGCAAAATGAGCAGGAGGGTGTAATGCAGAGGTGCTGTAAATTGCTTGCCACCAGTGGGAAGAAATGGAGTACAACAGCAGCTTTTTAGATGCCACTAACTTGCAGCTTTTTTTGCTATTATTATAGCTAATTAAAAATGAGCAGGAGGGTGTAATGCAGAGGTGCTGCAAATTGCTTGCCACCAGTGGGGCAGAAATGGAGTACAACAGCTACTTTTTGGATGCCACTAACTTGTAGCTTTTTTTGCTATTATTATAGCTAATTAAAAATTAACAGGAGGGTGTAATGCAGAGGTGCTGTAAATTGCTTGCCACCAGTGGGGCAGAAATGGAGTACAACAGCCACTTTTTGGATGTCACTAACTTGCAGCTTTTTTGCTATTATTATAGCTAATTAAAAATAACAGGAGGGTGTAATGCAGAGGTGCTGTAAATTGCTTGCCACCAGTGGGGCAGAAATGGAGTACAACAGCCACTTTTTGGATGCCACTAACTTGCAGCTTTTTTTGCTATTATTATAGCTAATTAAAAATGAGCAGGAGGGTGTAATGCAGAGGTGCTGTAAATTGCTTGCCACCAGTGGGGCAGAAATGGAGTACAACAGACACTTTTTGGATGCCACTAACTTGCAGCATTTTTTGCTATTATTATAGCTAATTAAAAATGAGCAGGAGGGTGTACTGCAGAGGTGCAGGAAATTGCTTGGCACCAGTTGAACACTAATGGAGTACAACAGCCACTTTTTGGATGCCACTAACTTGCAGCTTTTTTTGCTCTTATTATAGCTAATTAAAAATGAGCAGGAGGGTGTAATGCAGAGGTGCTGTAAATTGCTTGCCACCAGTGGGGCAGAAATGGAGTACAACAGCCACTTTTTGGATGTCACTAACTTGCAGCTTTTTCTGCTATTATTATAGATAATTAAAAATGAGCAGGAGGGTGTAATGCAGAGGTGCTGTAAATTGCTTGCCACCAGTGGGGCAGAAATGGAGTACAACAGCTACTTTTTGGATGCCACTAACTTGTAGCTTTTTTTGCTATTATTATAGCTAATTAAAAATTAACAGGAGGGTGTAATGCAGAGGTGCTGTAAATTGCTTGCCACCAGTAAGGCAGAAAGGGAGTACACCAGCCACTTTTTGGATGCCACTAACTTGCAGCTTTTTTTGCTATTATTATAACTAATTAAAAATGAGCAGGAAGGTGTAATGCAGAGGTGCTGGAAATTGCTTGGCACCAGTGGAACACTAATGGAGTACAACAGCCACTTTTTGGATGCCACTAACTTGCAGCTTTTTTTGCTATTATTATAGCTAATTAAAAATGAGCAGTAGGGTGTAATGCAGAGGTGCTGTAAATTGATTGCCACCAGTGGGGCAGAAATGGAGTACAACAGCCACTTTTTGGATGCCCTTAACTTGCAGATTTTTTTACTATTATTATAGCTAATTAAAAATGAGCAGGAGGGTGTAATGCAGAGGTGCTGTAAATTGCTTGAAACCAGTGGGGCAGAAATGGAGTACAACAGCCACTTTTTGGATGCCACTAACTTGCAGCTTTTTTTGCTCTTATTATAGCTAATTAAAAATGAGCAGGAGGGTGTAATGCAGAGGTGCTGTAAATTGCTTGCCACCAGTGGGGCACAAATGGAGTACAACAGCCACTTTTTGAATGCCACTAAGTTTCAGCAGTGTTGGCTATTATAATAGCTTGGTAAAAATGAGCAGGAGGGTGGAATGCAGAGGTGCGGGAAATTGCTTGGCACCAGTGGGACACAAATGGAGTACAACAGCCACTTTTTGGATGCCATTAAGTTTCCTCAGTGTTTGCTATTCTAATGGCTAAGTAACAATGAGCTTGAGGGTGCAATGCAGAGGTGCTGCAAATTTCTTGGCACCAGTGGGACACTAATGAAGTCCAACTGCCACTTTTTGGATGCCACTAGGTTTCCTCAGTGTTTGCTATTATAATGGCTTAGTAGCAATGAGCTTGAGGGTGCAATGCAGAGGTGCTGCAAATTGCTTTGCACTAGTGGGACACTAATGAAGTCCAACAGCCACTGTTTGGATGCCACTAAGTTTCCTCAGTGTTTGCTAATATAATGGCTTAGTAACAATGAGCTTGAGGGTGCAATGCAGAGGTGCTGCAAATAGCTTGGCACCAGTGGGACACTAATGAAGTCCAACAGCCACTTTTAGGATGGCACTAACTGGCAGCACTCTGCAATTAAAATGGCTTTGCTAAAAAGGGCAGGAGGGTACAGTGGCCGGGTTGTGGGTCAATGTAGAGGAAAGGAAGCCTCACTTTCTATCCCTCCTAATGGTGAAATGCAGCAAGGAAGTCCCTGAGCTTAGCTACACAGACACTGTTATCTGTAGCTGTTAAAAACTGTTTCCATGGACCTGATTGTCACCTATGGCTCTGAGCCTGCTGTAATTAGCCCTTAAAAGGGCTGAAGGAAAATTCTATCCCTATTCTGTATAGCGCTGTGTGTAGAGCGTATACAGCAGGATTGGCGACAGGAGCTGCGCCAGCGGTGACTGACACCCAGATGCAGAAGGCAGATAATGGCATCCAGATGGGCAGATACCCATTTTTATAATACAGGGACATGTGACATGGACAGTCTATGACACATGCCCTTGCTTGTCTTTGAAAAAGTCCACTTAGCTGTGTGTGTGTCTGTGATTTGCTAATATGCTGGCCCGCCCCACTACACACGCGCTTAGGGAAGGAAGAAAAGAAAAAGAAATGTTGATCGCCATTATCCCAGCAGCAGTGATCTGAACGCGCAGTGCCAGTACACTATATGCTGAAATTTCATGATAGTGTGAGTAACAGATAGAGATGAGCGAACTGGCCGTGGTTCGGCTCGAGTTCGGTTTGCCAAACGGAGGTCTCGTTCGAGTTCGGTTCAGCGAAATGGTTCGGCGAACCACTCGAACCGCATAGGAAACAATGGGAGGCAATCACAAACACATAAAAACACCTAGAAAACACCCTCAAAGGTGTCGAAAAGGTGAAAAACAACTCACAACACAACACAAACACATGGGAAAGTGACAAGAACAAATTCTCATGCGAAAACAAAACAGCGTTACAAGGAAAAGAGGATGAGACACAGATATAGGCATGGCATGCCCTTCTAAAATCATGTAAAACACGGCAAGGTTACTCCAAGCGGAGTCTCTCTTTTTTCCAAAAATTGGGACACACACACACCCATGTCTTCAGTGGCAGCACTTGTGCCCCAGTTGTACACTTCACAGGTAGATTTGCATCAAGCACATTGAAAAATACGCCATACTTAACCGTCCCCAGGATGACCACGGGGTAGGTAGTAAAGTCTTTCCTGATCCCAGCTCTGGTCATCTTGGATCATTTTTAAAAACACTGTAAGCAATGGTTACTCCAAGCGGAGTCTCCCTTTTTTCCAAAAATTGTGCCACACACACACCCATCCTTTCAGAGGCAGCACTTGTGCCCCAGTTGTACACTTCACAGGTAGCTTTGCATCAAGCACATTCAAAAATATGCCATCCTTAATCGTCCCCAGGATGACACCGGAGTAGGTAGCAAAGTATTTGCTGAACCATGAATTGTTCATCTTGGCTCCTTTTAAAAAACACAGCAAGCAAGCAAGGGTTACTCCAAGCGGAGTCTCCCTTTTTTCCAAAAATTGGGACACACACCCACCCCTTCAGTGGCAGCACTTGTGCCCCAGTTGTACACTTCACAAGTAGATTTGCATCAGGCACATTCAAAAATACGCCATACTTAACCGTCCCCAGGATGACACCGGGGTGGGTAGCAAAGTCTTTTCTGATTCCAGCTCTGTTCATCTTGGATCATTTTTAAAAACACTGTAAGCAAGGGTTACTCCAAGCGGAGTCTCCCTTTTTTCCAAAAATTGGGCCATACGCACACCCACCCCTTCAGTGGCAGCACTTGTGCCCCAGTTGTACACTTCACAGGTAGATTTGCATCAAGAAGATTCAAAAATACGCCATACTTAACCATCCACAGGATGACACCGGGGTAGGTAGCAAAGTCTTTCCTGATCCCAGCTCTGTTCATCTTGGATCATTTTTAAAAACACTGTAAGCAAGGGTTACTCCAAGCGAGTCTCCCTTTTTTCCAAAAATTGGGCCACACACACACCCACCCCTTCAGAGGCAGCACTTGTGCCCCAATTGTACACTTCACAGCTAGATTTGCATCAAGCACATTCAAAAATACGCCATACTTAACCGTCCCCAGGATGACACCGGGGTAGGTAGCAAAGTATTTGCTGAACCATGAATTGTTCATCTTGGCTCCTTTTAAAAAACACAGCAAGCAAGCAAGGGTTACTCTAAGCGGAGTCTACTTTTTTTCTAAAAATTGGGCCACACACACCCACCCCTTTAATGGCAGCACTTGTGCCCCAGTTGTACAATTCACAGGTAGATTTGCATCAAGCACATTCAAAAATACGCCATACTTAACCGTCCCCAGGATGACACCGGGGTAGGTAGCAAAGTATTTGCTGAACCATGATTTGTTCATCTTGGCTCCTTTTAAAAAACACAGCAAGCAAGCAAGGGTAAAGGCTGCTTTACACGAGTCGATCTATTGTGCGATGCATCGTTGGGGTCACGGATTTTGTGACTCACTTCCGTCATTCGTAACGACATCTCTCATGTGACAGCTCCTTGCGAGTCCAACCGATGCCTAATCGTTTGAAATTCGGCCATCGTGTACTTATCATTTAATTCCATAAAATCGTTCATTTTAGTCTTCATGAACGACACATTGCAAAGTGTGACACCGTGTAATCGGCCATCCTCGTAGTTGTTTGTGACGTTTTTAAACCTTCAGGGCGTATTTGTGGCTTTAAATAATCACGCCTAATCTAATCGGATTGGTTGTAGCAGATGCGTTTTGATTGGTTATTACTGTTATAAAATACGGAGCTGTAGTCATGATGTGTCAACATTCAGCCTTGGTGTCATGCACAATGTTTTTTAGTGCATTAGTCCTAATTTTTCTTACGTTTGTTTGTTCGCTGCCAATCACCCCATTTTGTGACTCCTGAATGGAAAGCATATTTGTTGATAACCTTGGAATCTCTTGATCTCTTGTGAAGTCAAGTAGATCAAAATACCACAGCCGTGGGACATAAAGATCGGCAGTCGCAGCCCCTGAATGTCGTGACTCCTCGACTTTATTGAGTTCCTTTTTATATACAGTGCGTATTCCTTGTATTTTTTTCTTGATAAGATTTACATCCACAGGCTCATTAGGAAATTGTTTTTCATAGATACTAATCAGATCCGCATAAGCTGCTTGTTTGATGCGTTTGTTACTATATACTGGTGATTTAATTTTCCAAAGACAGGTTAATGTGCGATATTTTTCAATGAAATCACGCAAAAATAATTCGTTTTGATGAGCCGTCATCTGTGAAGGAATATATGAGAACATTTTATTTTACACTGTTATAAGAAACATGTAATCTTTTTGTTTTTGTAAACGAAAAAAAACAAAAATTAACCAAAAAACCAAAACCTTATTATGTTTCAAAAAACATAATACACGATAAAACAAACAAAAAAAACCAAAAACCTTAAGAGACACATTGTGAACGGCTAAATAACACAATAAAAAAACCATACAAAAACAAAACTAACCCACCTTTGGAAGATAGATACTCTGAAATCGACATAAACCAGACCTCAAACAAGATTGATGCTAAGGACACACGAGGCAACAAAGACAGACGCAGAAGAGAAACAATATATATGGGATCTAACCAATCAACCACATTAGCAGAACTGGATTGAGCAGGTCAGAAGAATTCAGGGCGTGCAACAATCCAGACAACGTCACGGAGGGCTGTATAGTTTGCCTAATTACGCCCATACAAAAGACAGATTGACCAAAGGAAAACATGTGTGAAGCCTTTTGGACGTCCGCCATGGCCAATCAATATATCGATGAGCGCTTTGTGGTCGTTTGACAACACTCAACGTGTGACACATGGACAAATACCTATCAGCGATACAAACCAAAAAAAAAAAAAAGACTTTGCCAAAGAAATCGCACGATGGATTGACTCGTGTAACGCAGCCTTTACTCCAAGCGGAGACTCCCTTTTTTCCAAAAATTGGGCCACACACATCCACCACTTCAATGGCAGCACTTGTGCCCCAGTTGTACACTTCACAGGTAGATTTGCATCAAGCACATTCAAAAATACGCCATACTTAACCGTCCCCAGGATGACACCGGGGTAGGTAGCAAAGTCTTTCCTGATCCCAGCTCTGTTCATCTTGGATCATTTTTAAAAACACTGTAAGCAAGGGTTACTCCAAGCAGAGTCTCCCTTTTTTCCAAAAATTGGGCCACACACACCCACCTCTTCAGTGGCAGCACTTGTGCCCCAGTTGTACACTTTACAGGTAGATTTGCATCAAGAACATTCAAAATTACGCCATCCTTAACCATTCCAAGGATGACCCCGGGGTAGGTAGAAAAGTCTTTCCCGATCCCAGCTCTGTTTATCTTGGATCATTTTTAAAAACACTGTAAGGAAGGGTTACTCTAAACGGAGTCTCCCTTTTTTCCAAAAATTGGGCCACACACACACCCACCACTTCAGTGGCAGCACTTGTGCCCCAGTTGTACACTTCACAGGTAGAATTGCATCAAGCACATTCAAAAATACGCCATACTTAACCGTCCCCAGGATAACACCGGGGTAGGTAGCAAAGTCTTTCCTGATCCCAGCTCTGTTCATCTTGGATAATGTTTAAAAACACTGTAAGCAAGGGTTACTCCAAGCGAAGTCTCCCTTTTTTCAAAAAATTGGGCCACACACACACCCACCTCTTCAGTGGCAGCACTTGTGCACCAGTTGTACACTTCACAGGTAGATTTGCATCAAGCACATTCAAAAATACGCCATACTTAACCGTCCCCAGGATGACTCCGGGGTTCGTAGCAAAGTCTTTCCTGATCCCAGCTCTGTTCATCTTGGATCATTTTTAAAAACACTGTAAGCAAGGGTTACGCCAAGCGGAGTCTACTTTTTTTTCTAAAAATTGGGCCACACACATACCCACCCCTTCAGTGGCAGCACTTGTGCCCCAGTTGCAAACAGGATGTTTTGATTTGCATCAAGCACATTCCAAATCCACAAGCATTTACTCTCCCCAGGATGACACAGGAGTAGTAAATTCCTTGTGGATCCATGACTTGTTCATTTTGATGAACGTTAGTCTGTCCACATTGTCACTGGACAGACGCGTGCGCTTATCTGTCAGCACACACCCAGCAGCAGTGAAGACACATTCAGAGACAACGCTGGCAGCTGGACACGATAAAATCTCCAAGTCGTAAGTGGAGAGTTCTGGCCATTTTTCAAGATTTGAAGCCCAAAATGAGCAAGGCTCAATTTGCAAAGTAATGGCATCGATGTTCATTTGGAGATACTCCTGTATCATCCTTCCCAGCCATTGACTATGTGTCAGACTTGTTGTCTCTGGTGGCCTTGCAAAGGATGGTCTAAAAAAATTATGAAAAGATTCAATAAAATTGCTGTTACCAGCACCAGATACGGTGCTACTGATACGGGTAGACTGTTGAAGATGACGAGACCGTCCCATGTTTGTCAAGTTACAACTGGGAGACTTACTCCCTGCACCACGGTTGTTTGGTGGAAAAGCCGAGCTAAGATCGAGTAACAGCTTTTGCTGATACTCCTGCATACGTGCGTCCCTTTCTATGGCTGGAATTATGTCACAAAATTTGGACTTGTACCAGGGATCTAATAGTGTGGCAAGCCAGGAGTCATCATCACTTCTAATTTTGACGATACGAGAGTCATGTTGGAGGTAGTGCAGCAAGAAGGCGCTCATGTGTCTTGCGCAGCCATGCGGACCAAGTCCACGCTGTGTTTGTGCCATAGAGGTGCTAACCATTCTTTTTTCCTCTGACATCTCCCCCCAACCTCTTTCAACTAAAATTTGACCAAGGTCTCCCTCATCCGCTGAGTCTTCCATGTCCATGGACAGTTCGTCCTCCATTTCTTCATGTTCTCCTTCACCTTCCTCAACATTTCGCCTGCTACCATGCGCCCTTGTTGATCCCTGTCCCCCATGGTCCCATGCCTGCCGCATTGGTGAAGATGAACGTCTGGACCTTGGTGATGTTGTTGTCTCTTGTGCATATGAATCCTCCTGTAGTTCCTCCCCTTCCTGTTGTCCCACCCCATGACTCCGAATAGTGTTTAGCGTGTGCTCCAGCATGTAAATGACTGGAATTGTCATGCTGATAATGGCATTGTCAGCGCTAAACATATTCATCACCATGTCGAAACTGTGCAGAAGGGTGCATATGTCCTTGATCTGAGACCACTCCAGCAGGGTGATCTGCCCCACCTCTGCATCTCGTTGGCCCAGGCTATACGTCATGAGGTATTGCACCAGGGCTCGACGGTGCTGCCACAGTCGCTGTAACATGTGGAGAGTCGAATTCCAGCGTGTCGGCACATCGCATTTCAGGCGATGAACTGGCAGGCCAAAAGACTTCTGGAGCGATGCAAGTCGCTCAGCAGCGGTGGTTGAACAGCGGAAGTGAGCAGACAGTTTTCGTGCCCTGTTCAGTGGGCCATCTAGGCCGGGATAGTGTGTTAAAAATTGCTGGACAACAAGGTTCAACACGTGAGCCATGAAAGGCACGTGTGTCACCTTGCCCAGGCGAAGGGCCGCACCCAGGTTTGCAGCATTGTCACACACGGCCTTACCAGGCTTCAGGTTGAGTGGAGACAACCATTTACCAAACTCAGTCTCCAGAGCTGCCCACAACTCAGCCGCTGTGTGACTCTTAATTCCAAGACATTTCAAGCTAAAGACCACCTGATGCCGTTGCGCTGTGCTGCCAGCATAGTAATGAGGGGTGCGTGATTCCTTCTGAGCAGTTAGAACGCTGGTGGCCTGACCAGGCAGGTTTGGGGAAGAGGTGGAGGACCCAGACGAGGGGGAGGAGGCAAAAGCAGTGGCGGAACTTGGACAGACAGAGGATTGACACACAAGTCGTGGGGACGGCAAGACCTGTGCAGCAGACCCTTCACCATCTATCACCATATTTACCCAGTGCCCAGTCAGCGACATGTAACGTCCCTGTCCATGCTTACTGGTCCAAGTATCGGTGGTGAAATGCACCCGTTCACACACAGAGTTTCTCAAGGAAGCAGTGATGTTGTGTGCGACATGCTGGTGTTGCACAGGCATACCTTTCTTAGAGAAGTAGTGGCGACTGGGCATCTGGTACTGGGGCTCAGCGACAGACATAAGATCTCTAAAATCCTTTGTGTCCACCAGGCGGAAAGGCAGCATTTCGGTAGCCAAGAGCTTACAGAGGGATAAAGTCAACCTCTTAGCTTTGTCATGGGTCACAGGAAATGGCCTTTTATTTGTCCACATCTGAGGGACAGAGATCTGGCTGCTGTGTGTAGACGGTGGTGAGTAGGGTGTCCCTGGAAAAATGCAGGTTTGTGAGGAAAGTGCAGGCGTAGACATGATGTTGCCTTCATCCAACGTTGGTGCTATCGATGTCTGAGAGAGCTGTACACACGCACTTGTTTCCCCTTCCAAACCAACTGGCAACCTACCAAGCAAACTGCCTGTTGCGGTTACAGTGGTGGAGGTTGTGCATAAAAAAACAGGTGTGACAGCTGTTCCCACAGTCCTAGAAGATGAAGAGCGTACGGATGCACTGGAAGGTGCAGGCGGTGGATGGTTCGCTCCGTTAGGCCGCATTGCAGCATGGTGAGCTTCCCACTGGGACATATGATATTTATTCATGTGACGATTTATGGAAGAAGTTGTCAAACTGCTGAGGTTTTGCCCTCTACTAACAGAATCACGACAAATTTTACATATCACATGATTTGGGCGATCTTTTGCTATGTCAAAAAAGGACCAGTCTAGGCAAGGCTTAGACGGCATGCGATCTGCTGATCCACCCCGACTAGTGCTCAGAGGCAGAGTTGTGGCTGAGGATGCAGTTGTAGACGTGCTTCCAGTACTCCGACTCTGTCCAGGAAGGCGCAAGGTAACTTCGTCGTCAGTTGCGTCCTCCTCCACCACCTCTGTTGACCTCCTCGAGTGCCTGACTGTGGGTTGACAGTAGGTGGGATCTAGAAGTTCCTCATCAATTGTTGTGTTTGCACTCCCCTCACCCTCAGACCAAGCCTCTTCTTGCCCTGACCGAATATTTAAGTTGTCATCCCAATCTCATATCTGCGTCTCATCGTTATCAGTATGTTCCTCACTGTCTATAACAACAGGTGTTACAGTTTGTGAATAAGGGTCAACATTATGCTCAGAAACTTGTTCCTCACGGCCTGAATCAGAGTCACAAAGGTTCTAGGCATCACTGCAGACCATTTCCTTGTCTGTACTCACTGTAGCTTGGGAGCAGACCTCTGATTCCCAGGCTATAGTGTGACTGACCAGCTCTGCAGACTCAGCCATCTCAGTTCCACCATACTGTGCAGGGCGGATGGAGACTTGAGAGCTGGGAGAAAGCAAGTGTGATTGGGATGACAACTCAGAGGAGTGGTCTTTTTTGGAAGTGGTAGTTGAGGTGGCGGAGAGGGCACTTGTTGGACCACTTGAGATCCATTCAAGCATTTTCTTTTTTTGGCCATCATCTACCTTTGTTCCAGTTGTTCGTGTCCGTAAAAAAGGGAGCACATCGGATTGTCCACGGTAAGTAGTAGACATCTTAATTTTGCTGGAAGATGGTCTATCTTCAGCAGATGTTAATGGAGCTTTGCCACCTTCCCCACGGACACAAAATATTTTTCCTTTTCCAACACGCCTCTTCCCCTTTCCACCAGCATCTGTCATTTTGCCACTCATTTTGATTGCGATAAGATTGTGCACTTAAAATGTGGTAGTAAAAATTGAGAGGTGGTGTAGATTGCTGCGGTGGTCTAGCTTTATTAACATCAGAATAAACAACAATAACTATCCCTGACAATACAACTACGGCCCTTAAACTGGCAGCATAGTTTGCTATTAGAATGGCTTAGTAACAATGAGTTTCAGTGTGCAATGCAGAGGTGCCGCAAATATCTTGGCACCAGTTGGACAATAATGAAGTCCAACAGCCACTTTTAGAATGCCACTAAGTTTCCTCAGTTTTTGCTAGTATAATAGCTTAGTAAAAATGAGTTTGAGTGTGCAATGCAGTGCTGCTGCAAATAGCTTTGCAGCAGTGGGACAATAATGAAGTCCAACAGTAACTTTTAGGATGCCACTAAGTTTCCTCAGTGTTTGCTAGTATAATGGCTTAGTAACAATGAGTTTGCGTGTGCAATGCAGAGGTGCCGCAAATAGCTTTGCACCAGTGGGACAATAATGAAGTCTAACAGCCACTTGTAGGATGCCACTAAGTTTCCTCAGTGTTTGCTAGTATAATGGCTTAGTAAAAATGAGTTTGAGTGTGCAATGCAGTGGTGCTGCAAATAGATTTGCACCAGTGGGACAATAATGAAGTCCAACAGACACTTTTAGGATGCCACTAAGTTATCTCAGTGTTTGCTAGTATAATTGCTTGATAAAAATGAGTTTGAGAGTGCAATGCAGTGGTGCTGCAAATAGCTTTGCACCAGTGGGACAATAATGAAGTCTAACAACCACTTTTACGATGCCACTAAGTTTCCTCAGTGTTTGCTATTACATTGGCTTAGTAACAATGAGTTTAGGTGTGCAATGCAGAGGTGCCGCAAATATCTTTGCACCAGTGGGACTATAATGAAGTTCAACAGCCACTTTTAGGATGCCACTAAGTTTCCTCAGTGTTTGCTAGTATAATGGCTTAGTAACAATGAGTTTCAGTGTGCAATGCAGAGGTGCCGCAAATATCTTTGCACCAGTGGGACAAAAAGGAAGTCCAAAAGCCACTTTTAGGATGCCACTAAGTTTCCTCAGTGCTTGGTAGTATAATAGCTTAGTAAAAAAGGAGTTTGAGTGTGCAATACAGTGCTGCTGCAAATAGCTTTGCAGCAGTGGGACAATAATGAAGTCCAACAGCCACTTTTAGGATGCCGCTAAGTTTCCTCAGTGTTTGCTGGTATAATAGCTTAGTAATAATGAGTTTCAGTATGCAAAGCAGAGGTGCCGCAAATATCTTTGCACCAGTGGGACAAAAATGAAGTCCAACAGTAACTTTTAGGATGCCACTAAGTTTCCTCAGTGTTTGCTAGTATAATGGCTTAGTAACAATGAGTTTGCGTGTGCAATGCACAGGTGCCGCAAGTAGCTTTGCACCAGTGGGACAATAATGAAGTCTAACAGCCACTTGTAGGATGCCACTAAGTTTCCTCAGTGTTTGCTAGTATAATGGCTTAGTAAAAATGAGTTTGAGTGTGCAATGCAGTGGTGCTGCAAATAGATTTGCACCAGTGGGACAATAATGAAGTCCAACAGACACTTTTAGGATGCCACTAAGTTATCTCAGTGTTTGCAAGTATAATAGCTTAGTAAAAATGAGTTTGAGAGTGCAATGCAGTGGTGCTGCAAATAGCTTTGCACCAGTGGAACAATAATGAAGTCTAACAACTAGAGTTGAGCGCGGTTCGAGGTTCGAGGTTCTCCAGTTCTAGGCTCGAGTGATTTTGGGGGCTGTTCGAGATCGAACTAGAACTCGAGCTTTTTGCAAAAGCTCGATAGTTCTAGATACGTTCGAGAACGGTTCTAGCAGCAAAAAGCAGGGCTTTTTACAGCTACAGTGTGCAGGAGCCATCGCTGGCAGCCTGCCAGAAGCTGGTAACCAAGATAAACATCGGGTATCCAACCAAAGCGCTTTGGTTAGTAACCCGATGTTTACCCTAGTTACGTGCAGGAAGCCCACACTTCCCCGCTCAGCTCACTCCGCCCCCTCCTGCCCGCGGCATGTTCACACGTACACACACACACACACACACACACACAGACGGTCCCGCTCGGCTTACCTGCGGTCGGCCCGGGGGCAGCAGTCCTTGGCACTGGAAACTGTGGCTGCCAGCCCTTTAAGGCTCACTGTGTTCTCCTGCATTGAGCATCATCTGTGGGTGGAGCTACCGCCCGGCGTCCTGCTCGGTCGCACAGATGAAGGAGTCACAGTGCCAGCCAGCGACCCCCAGCAAATCGCTTCCCTCCGGCGCTGTGTGGGCCCCATCTGCACCGTGACCTGATCAGTATGTGGGACATCACTCCCTCCCCGCCCCTCCCTGTCCCCCCGTGCGTGTGTGGGCCCCGCAGAGCCGTGTGTGTGGCCCCCGGAGCCACGTGTGTGGGCCCCGCAGAGCAAGGTGTGTGTTTGTATGTATGCATGCAGCAGAGCAGTATGCATATCTATATGTATGTATATATGCAGCAGAGCAGTATGCGTGTCTGTATGTATGTATGTATATATGCAGCAGAGCAGTATGCGTGTCTGTATGTATGTATATATGCAGCAGAGCAGTATGCGTGTCTGTATGTATGTATATATGTAGCAGAGTAGTATGCGTGTCTGTATGTATGCATGTATGTATGCAGCAGAGCAGTATGCGTGTCTGTATGTATGTATATATGCAGCAGAGCAGTATGCGTGTCTGTATGTATGTATATATGCAGCAGAGCAGTATGCGTGTCTGTATGTATGTATATATGTAGCGGAGTAGTATGCGTGTCTGTATGTATGCATGTATGTATGCAGCAGAGCAGTATGCATGTCTGTATGTATGTATATATGCAGCAGAGCAGTATGCGTGTCTGTATGTATGTATGTATATATGCAGCAGAGCAGTATGCGTGTCTGTATGTATGTATGTATATATGTAGCAGAGTAGTATGCGTGTCTGTATGTATGTATATATATATGCAGCAGAGCAATATGCGTGTCTGTCTGTATGTATGCATGTATGTATGCAGCAGAGCAGTATACGTGTCTGTATGTATGTATATATGTAGCAGAGTAGTATGCGTGTCTGTATGTATATATATATATGCAGCAGAGCAATATGCGTGTCTGTCTGTATGTATGCATGTATGTATGCAGCAGAGCAGTATACGTGTATGTATGTATGTATATATGCAGCAGAGCAGTATGCGTGTCTGTATGTATGTATGTATATATGCAGCAGAGCAGTATGCGTGTATGTATGTATATATGAAGCAGAGCAGTATGCGTGTCTGTATGTATGTATGTATGTATGCAGCAGAGCAATATGCGTGACTGTCTGTATGTATGCATGTATGTATGCAGCAGAGCAGTATGCGTGTCTGTATGTATGCATGTATGTATGCAGAAGAGCAGTATACGTGTCTGTTTGTATGTATGTATATATGCAGCAGAGCAGTATGCGTGTCTGTATGTATGTATGTATGTATATATGCAGCAGAGCAGTAGGCGTGTATGTATGTATATATGCAGCAAAGCAGTATGCGTGTCTGTATGTATGTATGTATATATGTAGCAGAGTAGTATGCGTGTATGTATGTATATATATATGCAGCAGAGCAATATGCGTGTCTGTCTGTATGTATGTATGTATGCAGCAGAGCAGTATACGTGTCTGTATGTATGTATATATGTAGCAGAGTAGTATGTGTGTCTGTATGTATATATATATGCAGCAGAGCAATATGCGTGTCTGTCTGTATGTATGCATGTATGTATGCAGCAGAGCAGTATGCGTGTCTGTATGTATGCATGTATGTATGCAGCAGAGCAGTATGCGTGTCTGTATGTATGCATGTATGTATGCAACAGAGCAGTATACGTGTCTGTATGTATGTATGTATATATGCAGCAGAGCAGTATGCGTGTCTGTATGTATGTATGTATATATGCAGCAGAGCAGTATGTGTGTCTGTCTGTATGTATGCATGTATGTATGCAGCAGAGCAGTATGCGTGTCTGTATGTATGCATGTATGTATGCAGCAGAGCAGTATGCGTGTCTGTATGTATGCATGCAGAGCAGTATGCGTGTCTGTCTGTATGTATGTATGTATGCAGAAGAGCAGTATGCGTGTCTGTCTGTATGTATGTATGCATGTATGTATGCAGCAGAGCAGTATGCATGTCTGTCTGTATGTATGTATGCAGCAGAGCAGTGTGTGTGTGTGTGTCTGTATGTATGTATGCAGCAGAGCAGTATGTGTGTGTCTGTCTATATGTATGTATGTAGCAGAGCAGTGTGTGTGTGTCTGTCTATATGTATGTATGCATGCAGAGCAGTATGTGTGTGTCTGTATTTATGTATGTATGTATGCAGCATAGCAGTGTGTGTCTCTGTATGTATGCATGTATGATGTGTATCTATGTATGTCAGTGTATATGACTGTATAGATTTGTCTGTTTATATGTATTTTTGTGAGTTTGTCTTTAAATATGTATATGTACGTGTATGTATCTGTGTATGTGTGTGTGTCTGTGTGTTTATGGGGCCCACTGGGACTCTTCCGCCCGGGGCCCACAAAAACCTGGAGCCGGCCCTGCCTGCGGTGATGAAGTCCCGCCATCCCGACCTCAGCGCTGTCACTGTCCTCCATGGCCGCCGCTTGTCACATCACCTTATCTCGCTTCCGACCCGAGACTGACTAGCGGTGACGTCACGGGCCTCTCGCGATTCTTGGCTGTGAAGGCGGCGGTCATTGAACTCAGTGACAGGGGCTGTCAGTGTGCTGGAGATCAGCGCAGGTAATGTACCTCGCTGACAGCAGCACTTGTCATGCCCTGCAGTGACCTGGGCTGACCCATTGATGTTAGCTCAGGTCACTGCACTGCTCTCCCAGCCAATGGGGAACATCCTGCTCTTCATTGACTGGGACAGTGTGGATCGTCATGGCAACCCCTTGGATTACACCAGACCTGGATTTGTTTTTCATTCTAATAAATTGGTTAAAGAGGGAATGTTTTGGGGAGTGTTTTTTCAAATAAAAATGTGTTTGTCGTCTATTTTTTTTTATTACTGACTGGGTTGGTGATGTCGGGTATCTGATAGACGCCTGACCTCACCAACCCCAGGGCTTGATGCCAGGTGACATTACACATCTGGTATTAACCCCATATATTACCCCGTTTGCCACCGCACCAGGGCGCGGGATGAGCTGGGGCGAAGCACCAGGATTGGCGTATCTAATGGATGCGCCACTTCTGGGGCGGCTGCGGCCTGCTATTTTTAGGCTGGGGAGAGTCCAATAACCATGGACCTCCCTAGTCTGAGAATATCAGGCCTCAGCTGTCTGCTTTACCTTGGCTGGTAATCCAATTTTGGGGGACCCCTACGTGTTATTTTTTTTAATTATTTATTTAATTTAAAATAACAGCGTGGGGTGCCCTCAGTTTTGGATTACCAGCCAAGGTGAGGTTGCCAGCTGTGGCCTGCAGGCTGCAGCCGTCTGCTTTACCCTAGCTGGCTACAAAACTAGGGGGAACCCTACGTCATTTTTTTTTCATTTTTTTGGCTAACTACAAAGCTAAGCACCCCTTAGTGCCACATGAAAGGCACCAAAGGGTGCTCCACTTTTTCTCCACTTTTTCTCCACTTCTTCTCCACTTCTTCACTTCTCCACGTTTTCTCCACTTTTTCTCCACTTTTTCTTTATTTTTTTCTCCACTTTTTCTCCACTTTTTCTCCACTTTTTCTTCACTTTTTCTCCACTTTTTATCCATTTTTTCTCCACTTTTTCTCCACTTTTTCTCCGTTCTTTTTCTATGGTCGGTCTACCCATTAGCTCTGCAATGCATAGTGTAGCTCTACACCTACTGCACATGTTACTTTATGATTGACATCTCTTTCGTACCAGAGCTGTCTAAGCCTACTCTGACCCCATATTTGTCATTACTATATTAACCTTGTACTGTATTATGACATTTGTATCATGTGTTTCATTTCTTGCTGTGTTATAATTTTTTTGCTGCATCCCAATTGTACCTCTACATTGTTCGAGTTTATGTTATTGTTCTCTCACTCTTATGTGATACTGATTATTGTCATTTTTCATGATTACATGCAGATAAGTCCAATCTGACGAAGGCTCAGGCCGAAACGTCATTTTTAACTTGTTTTGGACAAAAACATATATGCTTATGAAAAATTTTTTTTTCTTAATACGGACCAATAAAGAGTGATTTTGCATTACTATCCGTTGTGACTTACTGACTTAGTCTGGGAGATTTAGAGTGCCGAGGCTACTCACTAATTTTATCTATTATTACCTCTGAGCACCTATATACTAGTGAGCAGAGCTTCCTCTACAGTAGTTCTCCTGATTAGGCATGCCCTTACCTCATGAGCAGGGCATTGCAGCTTTGGTAGCAACCATTACGACATGGACTCTGCTGCTGTGGACCCGGGGAGAGTGAGTGCAGATTCATTGCACCCACACTCCTCACATGAAGGGTCCGCACTCCTAGAAAATGGGGGATACGTTCCCTGAGTGTCTCCCCCCCATATTCTAGACGGTCCAGTGTCGTCGTGGGACCCCTTTATTTTTTTTCTTACAATAAATTGGTGAATAGGAAATGTTTTGGGGACTGTTTTTTCAAATAAATTTCTTTTGTCGATTTTTTTTTTTTGTTAGTACTGACAGTTTATGATGTTGGGTATCTAATAGACGCCATGACATCACAAACTGCTGGGCTTGATCTCAGGTGACTTTACAGCTAGTATCAACCCGATTTATTACCCCGTTTGCCACTGCACCAGGGCACAGGATGAGCTGGGGTGAAGCGCCAGGATTGGCGCATCTAGTGGATGCGCCACGTCTGGGGTGCCTGCGGCCTGCTATTTTTAGGCTGTGAAGGCCCAATAACTATGGACCTTCCCACCCTGAGAATACCAGACCACAGCTGTCCGCTTTACCTTGGCTGGTGATCCAATTTGGGGGGGACCCTACTTTTATTGTGTAATTATTAATATTTATAAAATAATTATAAAAAAGAGCCTGAGGGGACCTCCACATTGGATCCCCAACCACGGTAAAGCTGCCAGCTGTGGTTTTCAGGCTACAGACGTCTGCTTTACCCTAGCTGGCTATCAAAAATGGGGGGAGCCAACGTCATTTTTTTTAACTATTTTTTAAATAGAAAAAATTAATGGGCTTCCCTGTATTTTGATTGCCAACCAAGGTAACGGCAGGCAGACTGGGGTGGCAACCCATAGCTGTCTGCTTTATCTGTGCTGAGAATCAAAAATACCGCAGACCGCTACGTCATTTTTTTAAAGATTTATTTTTACAGCACTGTGATGTCCAGCAATCAAAATACAGGGAAGCCCATTTTGTTTTTAGTTATTTAAATAAATAATTAAAAAAAATATATATGGCCTCCCGCTGCATTTTTTGTATTGCTAGGTAAGGGTAATCCAAGCAGCTACTGGCTGCTAACCCCCACTGCTTGGTGTTACCTTCACTGACAATAGAAAATCCAGGGAAGCATTTTTTATTTTTTTTGCCAAAAAACTACAAAAAAAGGACGTGAGCTTCGCCATATTTTTGTATGCTAGCCAGGTATAGCAGGCAGGTGCTGGAAGAGTTGGATACAGCGCCAGAAGATGGCGCTTCTATGAAAATGCCATTTTCTGAGGCGGCTGCAGACTGCAATTCGCAGCAGTGGGGCCCAGAAAGCTCAAGCCAACCTGTGCTGCGGATTCCAATCCCCAGCTGCCTAGTTGTACCTGGCTGGACACAAAAATGGGGCGAAGCCTACGTCATTTGTTTTCTAATTATTTCATGAAATTCATGAAATAATAAAAAAAGGGCTTCCCTTTATTTTTGGTTCCCAGCCGGGTACAAATAGGCAACTGGGGGTTGGGGGCAGCCGTACCTGCCTGCTGTACCTGGCTAGCATACAAAAATATGGCGAAGCCCACATAATTTTTTCAGGGGGCAAAAAACTTCTGCATACAGTCCTGGATGGAGTATGCTGAGCCTTGTAGTTCTGCAGCTGCTGTCTGTCTGTATGAAGAAGAGCAGACAGCAGCTGCAGAACTACAAGGCTCAGCATACTCCATCCAGGACTGTATGCAGAATTTTTTTGCCCACCAAAAAAATGATGTGGGCTTCGCCATATTTTTGTATGCTAGCCAGGTACAGCAGGCAGCCACGGGCTGCCTCCAACCCCCAGTTGCCTATTTGTACCCGGCTGGGAACCAAAAATATAGGGAAGCCCATTTTTTTTAATTATTTCACTTATTTCATGAAATAATTAAAAAACAAATGACGTGGGCTTCGCCCCATTTTTGTGTCCAGCCGGGTACAACTAGGCAGCTGGGGATTGGAATCCGCAGCACAGGTTAGCCCGAGGTTTCTGGGCGCCTCTGCTGCGAATTTCAGTCCGCAGCCGTCCCAGAAAATGGCGCTCTCATAGAAGCGCCATCATCTGGCGCTGTATCCAACTCTTCCAACAGCCCTGGAGCCGGGTGGCTTGTTGGGTAATCATGAGTTAATACTGGCTTTGTTTTACTAGCCAGTATTAAGCCAGAGATTCTTAATGTCAGGCACGTTTGACCCGGCCATTAAGAATCTCCAATAAAGGGTTAAAAAAAACACCACACAGAGAAAAAATACTTTAATAGAAATAAATACACAGACACATTAGAGACTCCATCTTTATTACCCCCTGTCAGCCCTCCATGATCCTGCTCTTCTGTCTTCTTTCTTTCTAGTGTAGTAGTAGTGACGATTGTAGTGAGGATGAGTTTACCCAGCTCATCACTTGGGGCTGGGGAACCTCCATCCTCACTACAATCCTCACTAGTGTAGTAGTAGTGACGATTGTAGTGAGGATGAGTTTACCCAGCTCATCACTTGGGGCTGGGGAACCTCCATCCTCACTACAATCCTCACTAGTGTAGTAGTAGTGACGATTGTAGTGAGGATGAGTTTACCCAGCTCATCACTTGGGGCTGAGGAACTTCATCCTCACTACAATCCTCACTAGTGTAGTAGTAGTGACGATTGTAGTGAGGATGAGTTTACCCAGCTCATCACTTGGGGCTGGCGAACCTCATCCTCACTACAATCCTCACTAGTGTAGTAGTAGTGACGATTGTAGTGAGGATGAGTTTACCCAGCTCATCACTTGGGGCTGAGGAACCTCCATCCTCACTACAATCCTCACTACAATCGGGAAGCAGCTTGCAGCCTTCACTCCGTGAGTGATCAGTGCTGCTAGCGGTAACGCTGATAGACGCGTTACCATAGCAACGGTGCTCTCGGAGCCGCGGTTAGCGGTGACGTCACCGCTAACTGCGTTGCTATGGCAACCTCCGTTAATGACCGGCTGTGTCAGCCGGTCCCTAACGGAATGGGGAGTCGACCGTGTGCTAGAGCATGTCGCCGGTACGCGGCGATACACATATGTGCACCGTGTACCGGAGAGATGCACTCGCAGGTCCTACATGACGCGTCATAGTCATGTGACCAGTCTGTAGCCAATGAGATAATAGCCACGTGACTGGTCACATGGCTATTTTGACGTCACGATAGGTCCTGCTTCACTGCTGCAGTGCCGGTCACCGGGAGCATTCAGCGATCATCGGATGGAATAGCGGCAGGAGACAGAGTGCAGAAGGGATCGCGGGGACCGGTAAGTGTTATGGCAATGGTTATTAACTGTTTGTGTACATTTATAATGCATTTTTATGTGTTTGTGATTGCCTCCCATTATAGCCTATAGGTTCGAGTTCGGTTCGTCGAACGTTCGACGAACCGAACTCGAACGGGACCCCCGTTCGGCGACCCGAACTTGAGCCGAACCGCGACCGGTTCGCTCATCTCTACTAACAACCACTTTTACGATGCCACTAAGTTTCCTCAGTGTTTGCTATTACAATGGCTTAGTAACAATGAGTTTAGGTGTGCAATGCAGAGGTGCCGCAAATATCTTTGCACCAGTGGGACAAAAAGGAAGTCCAAAAGCCACTTTTAGGATGCCACTAAGTTTCCTCAGTGTTTGCTAGTATAATGGCTTAGTAACAATGAGTTTCAGTGTGCAATGCAGAGGTGCCGCAAATATCTTTGCACCAGTGGGACAAAAAGGAAGTCCAAAAGCCACTTTTAGGATGCCACTAAGTTTCCTCAGTGTTTGCTAGTATAATAGCTTAGTAAAAATGAGTTTGAGTGTGCAATGCAGTGGTGCTGCAAATAGCTTTGCACCAGTGGGAAAATAATGAAGTCCAACAGCCTTTTTTAGGATGCCACTAAGTTTCCTTTGTGTTTGCTGGTATAATAGCTTAGTAACAATGAGTTTCAGTATGCAATGCAGAGGTGCCGCAAATATCTTTGCACCAGTGGGACAATAATGAAGTCCAACAGTAACTTTTAGGATGCCACTAAGTTTCCTCAGTGTTTGCTAGTATAATGGCTTAGTAACAATGAGTTTGCGTGTGCAATGTAGAGGTGCCGCAAATAGCTTTGCACCAGTGGGACAATAACGAAGTCTAACAGCCACTTGTAGGATGCCACTAAGTTTCCTCAGTGTTTGCTAGTATAATGGCTTAGTAAAAATGAGTTTCAGTGTGCAATGCAGAGGTGCCGCAAATATCTTTGCATCAGTGGGACAATAATGAAGTCCAACAGACACTTTTAGGATGCCACTAAGTTATCTCAGTGTTTGCTAGTATAATATCTTAGTAAAAATGAGTTTGAGAGTGCAATGCAGTGGTGCTGCAAATAGCTTTGCACCAGTGGGACAATAATGAAGTCTAACAACCACTTTTACGATGCCACTAAGTTTCCTCAGTGTTTGCTATTACAATGGCTTAGTAACAATGAGTTTAGGTGTACAATGCAGAGGTGCCGCAAATATCTTTGCACCAGTGGGACAATAATGAAGTTCAACAGCCACTTTTAGGATGCCACTAAGTTTCCTCAGTGTTTGCTAGTATAATGGCTTAGTAACAATGAGTTTCAGTGTGCAATGCAGAGGTGCCGCAAATATCTTTGCACCAGTGGGACAAAAAGGAAGTCCAAAAGCCACTTTTAGGATGCCACTAAGTTTCCTCAGTGTTTGCTAGTATAATAGCTTAGTAAAAATGAGTTTGAGTGTGCAATGCAGTGGTTCTGCAAATAGCTTTGCACCAGTGGGACAATAATGAAGTCCAGCAGCCACTTTTAGGATGCCACTAAGTTCCCTCAGTGTTTGCTAGTATAATGGCTTAGTAACAATGAGTTTCAGTGTGCAATGCTGAGGTGCCGCAAATATCTTTGCACCAGTGGGACAATAATGAAGTCCAACAGCCACTTTTAGGATGCCACTAAGATTCCTCAGTGTTTGCTAGTATAATGGCTTAGTAACAATGAGTTTCATTGTGCAATGCAGAGGTGCCGCAAATATCTTTGCACCAGTGAGACAATAATGAAGTCCAACAGCCACTTTTAGGATGCCACTAAGTTCCCTCATCGTTTGCTAGTATAATGGCTTTGTAACAATGAGCTTGAGTGTGCAAAGGGCAGAAGGGTACAGTGGCAGGGTTGTGGGTCAGTGTAGAGGAAAGGAAGCCTCACTTTCTATCCCTCCTATGGGGGAAATGCAGCGAGGAAGTCCCTGAGCTTATCTACTCAGATGCTGTTATCTTCTGTAGCTGTGTAAAATCTGTTTCCACGGACCTGACTGTCACCTATGGTTTTGAGCCTGCTGTAATTAGCCCTTACAAAGGTAAAAGAAACTTCTATCCCTTTTCTATATAGCGCTGTGTGTAGAGCGTACACAGCAGTATCGGAGACAGGAGCTACGCCAGCGGTGACTGACACCCAGACGCAGAAGGCAGATAATGGCGTCCTGACGGGCAGATACCCGTTTTTATAATGCAGGGACATGTGACATGGACATCCTATCACACATGTCATTGTTTCTCTGGCTAAGGCCCCTTTCACACGTCAGTGATTTTTTGTACGTTTGTGCTTTTTTTTAAACGTACCAGAATCACTGACATACGCAGACCCATTATAATGAATGGGTCTGCTCACACGTCAGGGATTTTTCACTGCACTTGTCTCCGTGCAGCGTACCCGCGTGTGCGTGATTGCTGCACGGAGACATGTCCATTTTTTTCTGGCATCACTGATGTTCCACGGACCACGCAGTGGTGTGGTCCGGGAAACACGTGCCAGAACAAAACGTGCATTTAAAATAATAAACATTTTAACTCACCCGGCTTCAGCCGCGCTCTCTGCAGCCCATTCTGCCGGCTGCTTCTAAGCCGGCTGATTACTGTCGTGCATCTTAATGATGCACGACACAGCCGACCCGGAAGCAGCTGCTGCGGGGGTCACAGCCGGCCGGATGCTGCATCGCGGGAGGATTCAGCACCACGGAGAGCGGGAGCGGGCGCAGGTGAGTTGATTTCTAAGTGCAATCACGGGCCACGGAGAATGGAGCCCGGATTGCACTTAGACAACCCACGTGTGCCGTGATTCACGGCACACGCAGGGACATGTGCGTGTTTTACACGCCAGTGAAAAACGTCTGTGTTTTTCACTGACGTGTGAAACGGGCCTAAAAGTCCACTTAGCTGTGTGTGTGTCTAGGATTGGCTGACATGCTGGCCCGCCCCACTACACGCGCGCTCTTAGGGAAGGAAGACAAGGTAAAAAAAAAAAGGCGATCGCCATTATCCCAGCAGCAGTGATCTGAATGCGCAGTCCACGCACACTATACGCTGAAATTTCATAACAGTGTGAGTCACAGAGTGACTTACACTATTACAGCGAAAAGCCAGCTAGTAATTAGCTTGGCTTTTTGCTGCTAGAACCGTTCTTGAACGTAACTCAAGCTAACAAACTTTTAGCAAAAAGCTCGAGTTCTAGTTCAATCTAGAACACCCCCCAAAATCACTCGAACCGCGAACTGGAGAACCACGAACCACGAACCGCGCTCAACTCTAGTCCCGAGTTTACTTCCATTTAATGAATATGCAGTTATAGGATTACTCCTTCCTAGTACATTACTTTACATTTATCAACATTAAAACTCATTTGCCAACTATCTCCCATTCTGACATCTTATCAAGATCTTTTTGTAATATTGTACTATCAAGTTCAGTTTTTAACATCCAACATAGTTTGGTGTCATCAGCAAATACTGACACTTTACTATCTATCCCACCCACAAGGTTATTAATAAAGAGATTAAAAAGAATCGGTCCTAGCATAGATCCCTGCGGCACCCCACTGCTGACTGTAGCCCATTTAGAGAATGTACCATTTATGACTACTCTTTGTTTCCTCTTTTAGCCAATTCCTTACCCAGTTGCATATAGTTTTCCCTAGTTCTTGCTTCTGGAGTTTAAGTATAAGACTAATATGTGGTACAGTATCATATGCCTTTGCAAAGTCCAAAAAAATCACATCAGCTGCATTACCAATATCCAGATTTGCACTTACCGCCTCATAGAACATCAACAGATTTGTTAGAAACGACTCATCTTTCATGAATCCATGCTGTTTGTCAGTTATTATATTATTTTCTGCAATATATTTTTGCATGTCATTGATTAAAATACCCTCAAAAACTTTGCATACTACTAATGTCAGGCTTACTTGACGGTAGTTGCCTGTTACTATGTTAATAATAAACATTGTCATTATACTTAAAAGTCCTGCCACGCATCCTGCAGACTCCGTGTCCCAGCAGCTTTTGTTTCTGCATCCAATCATTGCTGTTCCCAGGTAACCACCACTGACTAAAGGACGTTCCATTACGTCATAGCCATGTGACCAGTCTGGTGTGAATGTTGTACAGACGTTGGCTTGCAGACTGGTCACATGGCTATGACGTCATGGAAGGTCCGGTAACCCATGAGGAAACAACATTCACTCCACACTGGTCACATGGCTATGATATCATGGAAGGTCCTGTAAGTCAGATATAGCAGAGCTAAAGATGCTCGCCCACCTTTGGACTATGTTGGAGGTTTTTTTTGAGTAATAAAGATGAAGTCCTAAATGTCTTCTGTTTTATTTCTAATAAAATATTTTTTTCTCTGTTCTGTTGTTTTATTTTACTGTTAAAAAAACAGACACTCACAGACGCTGTCACAGAGTGGGCGTCTGTGATTGGATGCTGGAGTAACCTGAAACCAGCCCATACATTTTAGCATCTAGAATATATGGGCAGATTCCAGGTTAGTCCAACAGCCAATCACAGATGCCCCTTCTGTGTGACAGCGTCTGTGATTGTCTGTTGGGTCCCGCACACATATAGTAGTTTTTAAAAATAATTAAATTAAAAAAAGACTCAGCACTCCGCAGTATTTTTGATTCTCAGCGCAGATAAAGCAGATGGCTATGGGCTGCCACCCTCAACTGCTTGGCTTTACCTTGGCTGGAAATCAAAATACAGGAAGCCAATTAATTTTTTTTAAGTTATTTAAAAAAATAATTTAAAAAAAATGCATGGGCTCCAGCTGTGTTTTGATAGTCAGTCAGGTAAAGCCAGGAAGCTGGAGGCTGGGATTCTTAGCATGGTAAGTAGAGTTGAGCGATGTTCGAGGTTCGCCAGTTTCATGTTCGAGTGATTTTGGGGGGTGTTCGAGATCGAGCTCGAACTCGAGCTTTTTGCTAAAAGCTTGACAGTTCGATTTAGGTTCGAGAACGGTTCAATCTACAAAAACGTGGCTTTTCACAGTAAGGCTATGTGCACACTTTCCTATCTGCATGCGTCCTGCATGCGTCCCCAGCACAATCCCTCTCTCTTTCCTACTCACCGATTACGGGCGTCTCGCTGCACGTCTTTTCCTCTTTAGAAAATGGCTGTTGCCATTCAATCAGGTATTAAGTGCTTTCCTCGCCCACCAGTGCCCATGATTGGTTGCAGTCAGACACGCCCTCACGATGAGTGACAGCTGTCTCACTGCAACCATTCACAGCCGCCGGCGGGCAGGTCTATATCGTGCAGTAAAATAAATAAATAATAGTAAAAAAAAATGTGGTTCCCCCATATTTCATACTAGCCAGGATAAAGCCGCACGGCTGGAGGCTGGTATTGTCAGGATGGAGAGCGCCACAGTATGGGGAGCCCTCCAGCCTAACAATATCACCCAGCAGCCGGCCCGGAATTGCCGTATCCATTAGATGCGACAGTACCGGGACTCTTCCCAGCTCATCCCGAATTGCCCTGGTGCGGTGGCAATCGGGGTAATAATGAGTTTAATCATGCCAGGCGTCTCCCAGAGATACCTTCCATGATTAAACTGTAAGTGAAAGTAAATAAACACACACAGTGAAAAATCCTTTATTTTGAATAAAAGACAAAAAAACACCCTCTTTTACCAGTTTATTAATCCCCAAATACACATCCAGGTCCGACATAATCCACACAACACTGTCAGGTCTGCTGCATGAAAATGCAGCAGCACCGTAGAATACGATCGCGCTGTGTCCTCTCCACGTAGCAATGAAGTGAATCGCGCTGTCACCAGAGACTTCATTCTGCAATGCAGACGTCAAGATTACCAAATCCGCCTATCTTTATCATTAGAGGCAGTAGCGCAGTGTATAGAACGCTCGCTTAAGAAGCATAACTTTACGAGGTCCGATCCCGGTAAAGAATTTATTTATAATTATTATATATTTATAATTTAACTTAATTATGCACTGAGGGGAGGAGCCAGACATCAGCTGTGAGCCGCGGGACACACCTCTAAAATCGGAACAGGTCATGGAAGAAGGCTGCATTGCTCTCTCTTCTCTCTCTTCTCTCTCTCTCCCTTTCTTTCTGTCTCTCTCTCTCTTTTTTCTCTCTCTCTCTTTCCCTCTCTCTCTCTCCTCTCTGTCATCTCTCTTTTTCTCTCTCTCTCACGCTCTCTCTCTCCTCTCTCTCCTCTCTCTCTTTTTCTCTCTTTTTTTCTCTCTCTCTTTTTCTCAGTCTCTCTTTTTCTTTTTTCCCTCTCTCTGTCTCTCTCTCTTCTCTCCCTCTGTTCTTTCCTCTCTCTCTTTATCACTCTATTTTCTCTCTTTCTCTTATTCTCTCTTTCTCTCTCTTTCTCTTTCTCTCTCTTTTTCTCTCTCTCCCCCTCTCTTTTTCTCCTCTCTCCTCTCTCTCTCCTTTTCTCTCTCTCTTTTATTTCAGTCTATCTTTTTCTTTTTCCCCCCCCCCTCTCTCTCTCCTCTCTCTCTCTTCTCTCCTCCTCTTTCTTTTCTCTCTCTCTTTTTCTCTCTTTCTCTCTCCTTTTCTCTTTCTCTCTCTCCCCTCTCTCTCCCCTCTCGTTTCTCTTTCTCTCTTATCTCTCTCGCTCCTCTCTCTCTCTTCTCTCCTTTCCTTTCTCTTTCTCTCTCTTTTCTCTCTCTCTCTTTTTCTCTTTCTGTCTCTTTCTTTCTCTCTCTCTTTCTCTCTCTCTTTCTCGCTTTCTCTCTGTCTTTCTCTCTTTCTCTCTCTTTCTCTCTCTCTCTGTCCCTCCCTCCCTCTCTATTCTCTCTTTTTCTCTCTCTCTTTTTCTCAGTCTCTCTTTTTCTCTTTTTCCCTCTCTCTCTCTCTCCTCTTCTCTTTTTCTCTCCTCTCTCTTCTCTCTCCCTTCTCTCTCTCTTATCTCACTCTCTCCTCTCTCTTTTCTCTCTCTCTTCTCTCCTCTTTTCTCCTCTTCTCTCTCTCTACTCTCTCTTTTCTCTCTCTTTTCTCTATCTTTTCTCTATCTTCTCTCTCTCTCTTTTTCGCTCTCTCTTTTTCTCAGTCTCTCCTCTCTCCTCTCCCTCTCTTTTTTCCTCTCTCTTTCTCTCTCTTTTCTCTCTCTCTTTCTCTCTTTCTCTCTCTTTCTCTTTCTCTCTCTTTTTCTCTCTTTCTCTCTCTCTCACCCCCTCTCTCTCTCTCCTCTCTCCTCTCTCTGTCTTTTTCTCTCTTTTTCTCTCTCTCTCTGTTTCTGTCTCTCTTTTTCTTTTTTCCTTCTCTCTCCTCTCTCCTCTCTCTTCTCTCCTCCTCTCTCTTTTCTCTCTCTTTTCTCTATCTTTTCTCTATTTTCTCTCTCTTTTTCGCTCTCTCTTTTTCTCAGTCTCTCTTTTTCTCTTTTTCCCTCTCTCTGTCTCTCTCTCTCTTCTCTCCTCTCCCTCTCTTCTTTTCTCTCTCTCTCTTTCTCTCTCTCTTTTTCTCTCTTTCTCTCTCTCTCCCTCCCTCTCTCCTCTCAAATTCAAATTCAAATTCAAATATGCTTTATTCGCAGGACCAAAATACAATTAGTGTTGCCAAAGCAAGAGAAATACAGTAAGTGTGGTGGGAGGGGATCAGGGTTATGGGGAGTTGGGGGCACAGTTTGGGCTCTGAATGTCCATTTAGGGTCCTTATTTTCCCCTCAACTTATGACATGTGGTGAAATATTGGGCAGCGATCTCCACTATTGTTTCCTCTTACCCCAGTAGGATGCAGAGTTTCATCTACTCGTTCATGAATGGAAAGTCCGGGGTATGAGTGGTAAGTTTCTGAAAGTGGGAGGCCCTCAATGCTGAGTATTTTTCACAGTGCAGCAGGAAGTGCGCCTCATCCTCCAAATCCCCCTGCTGGCAGTGCTGGCACAGTCTGTTCTTCCGTAGCTTGTATGTCTGTCGGTGTCACCCTATTTCAACCTCTAGGCTGTGGGCACTCAGTCTGTACAGGCTCAGGGTCTGCCTGTCTTTAGGGTGGCGTAACCTTCCATATATGGGGCCAGAGTGTAGTCTCTCTGCAGTGACCGGTAGATGGTGAGTTTCTGTGAGTTCTCTAATTCACTCTTCCAGTCCTCTATCTATTGCATCTTGCAGCTCTCTGAGATCTCTTTTATTTGGGCTTTTGTCAGGGTGTGTTGCTGACTTTGGCTGGACTGGCTGCTGGGGTTCCTGGCTTGCTCTGGGCTCTGGCTCAACAGGGCTTTATGATGGTAGGAGCTGGGGTTGCTGTTCTGTATGTGCGCCTGGTGTGATAGCGCCCTCTTGTGTATACTGAGCCATAAGGGGAATCGGTCCAGCTCTGCCTGACAGGCTATGTTTGAGGTGCTGCGATGGACTTGGAGGAGATATTTACAGAACTCCATGTGGAAGACTTCGGTTGGGCTGGAATCCCACTTTGTGTGGTCTGGGTAGGTCACTGGGCCCCATACCTTGCTGCCATACAGCAGTATAGGGGTGATGACGCTGTCAAATATCTTGAGCCAGACTGTCACAGGTGGTTTGAGGTGGTACAGTTGTCTTCTGATGGCGTAAAAGGTTCTAGACGCTTTTCATTTCAGGGCTTCTGCTGCTTGCTTGAGGCTCCCGTTATTGCTTAGCTCCAGACCGAGGTAGGTATAGCTGCTGGTTTTCTCCAGAGTGGAGCCATTTAATGTGAAGGAGGGAGTGTTTATTTTATTCTGGTTCCTCTTCTGAAACACCATGACTTTGGTCTTCTTTTGGTTGATGGGAAGTGCCCATGTGGTGCTGAATGTTTCCAGTACTGCCAGGCTATCTTGGAGGCATCTCTCGGTTGGGGAGAATAGCAAGAGGTCATCTGCGTACAGCAGGAACTTCACCTCTCGGTCATGCAGACTGAGACCTGGAGTGGGGGAGGACTCTAGAGCTTCTGCTAGTCCATTTATATAGATGTTGAATAGAGTTGGGCTCAGGCTGCAGCCTTGTCTGACCCCACGGCCCTGTCGGAAGAAGGCCATCCTCTTCCTGTTCACCTTCACACTGCACCAGTTCTCAGTGTATGAGCTCTTGATCATGTCGTAGGTTCTGCCCCCTATTCCACTCTCCAGACATTTCAGGAACAGGCCTGGATGCCACACTGAGTCAAATGCCTTTTTGAAGTCCACGAAACATGCAAATATTTTCCCCTGTTTTTTGCCGTGGACATGGGTCTTGATGAGTCTTTGCAGGGTGTAAATGTGGTCCGTGGTGCGGTGGTTTGGCATGAACCCAGCTTGGCTTCTGCTGAGGATGTCACCCTGGGTGAGGAAGGTGATAATCCTTTTATTAATGATGCTGTTAAACAGTTTTCCCAGAATGCTGTTGACACAGATGCCTCTGTAGTTTGCTGGATCACATCAGTCTCCATTCTTGTAGATGGGCGTTATGAGACCTTGATTCCAGCTTTGAGGGAAGTAGCCGGCACTCAGGACGTGGGTGAATATTTTGCCAGTGCTGCATGAATGTCTGGGGAACTGTATTTGATCATCTCAGGCAGGATGCCGTCACTGCCCGTGGCCTTCTTACATTTTAGCAGTTTGATTTTGTCTTTTATTTCCAAGCACACTGATTGGTATGTCCAGAGGATTTTGAAAGTCCTTGATTGTCTCCTTCATGTCCCTCAGTTTAGTCATTAGATGCTCTTGTTCTGAAATTAGGTCTTTTTCTGTTATATTCTTGTAGAGGCCCTTGAAGTAGCTGTGCCAGATGTTGCCATTTTGAATGTGGAGGGTGCTTTGCTTGGGATTTGTACCGATATGGCTCCATGTCTCCCAGAATGAGTTGTCCTGGAGGGAGTCTTTGAGCTGCTGCAGTTTGTGGGAGATGTGCTTTTGTTTTTTCTCCTTGATGGTTCACTTGTATTGCCTCTGTAGGGTATCATGGACCGCTGTTAGCTCCTTGTTGTCGGGGTCTCTGTGTTTTTTATTTGAAGCTACCCTTAGGGAGTTGCGCAGTGCCTTGCATTCTTTGTCAAACCATTTTTGGCCTTGTTTATTTGTAGGTCTCTTGGAGTTGGTCCTTCTAAGGTCCTTTTAGCTCTGCCATGGTATATAGGAGGTAATTAAAGTCGTTTACTGCTAGGTTCACCCCTTGCTGGTTTGATGTATAGGATTTTGTGTGAAAATTTACAAGCAGCTCTTTAATTTCTGTTCTGTTGGTCATTTTGGTGTATTCAATGGCTAACTGTTTGGGCCACTGGAAGGATGGTGGTAAGTTGTGGAGACAGCTCAAGTGGGGCTTTTGTGTGGGTGACTTGTCCGTGCATCTCAAGTACAGCAGTGTCTGGTTGTGGTCTGACATGTGGGTGTCGGGGGTGACTATGAAGGCATTTATGTTTGCTGGGTCTATGTCTGTTATGGCATAATCCACTACACTGCTGCCCATGTGGGAGTTTAGTGTAAATCTCCCTAATGAGTCACCACTGGTGCGCCCGTTCAGTATATACGGCCCCAAGCTCCAGCACAGGTTCAGCAGTGTTCTTCTGCTTTTATTCACCACTCTGTCATAGCTGTTTCTTGCTGTCTGTACTGAGTCTCTGTAGAAGGGCTCATCTCCCAGGATGTATGCGTTTCCGTCAGGTGACAGGTAGTCCTTCTCTGTGCCCGTCCTGGCATTGAGGTCTCCGCAGATGAGAACCCTGCCCATGGACTGGAATTGGGCTACCTCCCTCTGTAGGTCCTCATGGATGTCTGGTTTATAGTATTGGGATTCTGATGGAGGGATGTAGGCTGCGCAGAGGTAGATGTCCTGCTGAGAGGTGAGGATGGCGCTACTTATCCTCATCCAGATATGGCTTTCTCCTCTTTTTATTGCCTTGATATGTTCTTGGATCTCCTCCTTGTACCATATTAGTATGCCCCCTGAGCAGCGGCCCTGTTTGGTGTTCTTGTTTTTCTGGGCGGAGACAGAAAATTCCCTGTATCCCATGGGTGCGAGAGATTCCTCCTCTGCCCGGGCCCATGTCTCCAGGAGGATCTGGATGTCAATGTTCTTTAGCCTTTGTTTGAAGTCTGGGTCATTTGTCTTGGACCCAAAAGCTGAGGAATTCAGTCCTTGAATGTTCCAGCTGCTGATAACGAAGGATGTCATATTTAGTTGATATACCTTATAATGAGGAAGGATAGATTTTCATAGGAGATAACCGGATTTAGTGGTGGGTTTGGGTGGCATATTTTAGTAGTGTCCCAAGAGTTTGGTGCACAATGTGTTGAGCAATGTCCTTATTTCTGCCATGTTGCTGCCCTCTGTTGCTTTGTATTGCCATTGTGAGGCATGTGGTCTTGTGTATTTCTGCCATCTCTGTGGATTCTCTCCGGGGGTCTCTGTGGAATGCCATCTGTTTGGTGGGTGTCTTGCTTGTGGTCTTGGAGGTCTGTTTAGGACCATGTCCTTTAGCTCTTTTGCTAGATGGCTGACTCCTTGTTTATTGAGGTGTTTGTCATTATAGAGGTGATGAAGCGTTATTTCAGGGTGTCTTGCCAGCTGTATGTTTGGTGCTGAGGAAATACTGGTGGCCAGCTCTGAGTTAATTTGCTGGGTTATTTGTTGGTGTATATCTTTCCTTGGAAGCAGGGTAGACAGGATTATTTTGGTTCTGGGGAATTTTTACTGGGCTGCTATTGCGAGTTTTGATAGGTCCTTTGTGACTGTCTCTTGGTGGATATCGCTTGTGCCGGTGTGTAGTATGAGGTGTGTGGACTCTGTGAAATATGGGTTACTGATCACCTCCTCTGCTTGTAAGATCGTTGAGCAGCGAATTTTTATAACTCGAGTTCTCGGAAACAGTTCCCTAGTGTCCAGATAGTTCCCGTTTGAGTCTATTATTAGGACTATATCAGGATCCAGTGTTTTATTTGGGCCATTTGTTTTCTGTGTGTTGGGTCTTTGGGTGTTGGTTTCCCTTGTTTGTTGTGATGATGGGGCTGCATTTTCATTGCTGGGGTTGATGGTAGGGGTTTCCTTTGTGTTGTTGGCTCCAGGGGTGTTGGACACCCAGGTTTGCTGTGCTGGTGCGGCTGTATTGTTATTGCTGGGGTTATGTGTAGAGTCCATCTGGCTGAGGTTGTTGCAGGTCTGTGATATATCTGGCATCGGGGAAGTTGGTGCAGGCATTTGTTTTGGGGGAATGCTTATACTTTGACTTTGGCTGGAGATTCTGTCTGCTGTGGTCTGGTCACTTGAGATTATGGTTCCTCTCTCTTTTTCTCTTCCTCTCTTTTTCTCAGTCTCTATTTTTCTCTTTTTCCCTCTCTCTCTTGCTCTCTCTCCTCTCTCCTCTCTTCTCTCTCTCTCTTTTCTCTCTCTCTTCTCTCCTCTTCTCTCCTCTTCTCTCTCTTCTCTCTCATCTCTCTCTTCTTTTCTCTCTCTCTCTCTCCTTCTCTCTCTCTTTCTCTCTCTCTCTCTCCTTCTCTCTCTCTTTCTCTCTCTCTCTCCCTCCCTCTCTCTCTATTCTCTCTACTCTCTCTCTTTTTCTCTCTCTCTCTCTTTTTCTCAGTCTCTCTTTTTCTCTTTTTCCCTCTCTCCTCTCTCTCTCTTTTTCTTCCCTCTCTCCTCTCTCTTCTCTCTCCATTCTCTTTCTCTTCTCTCACTCTCTCCTCTCTCTTTTCTCTATCTCTCTCTCTTCTTTCCTCTTCTCTCCTCTTCTCTCTCTTCTCTCTCTCTCCTCTCTCTCTTTTCTCTCTCTTTTCTCTATCTTTTCTCTCTTTTTTCTCTCTCTCTCTCTTTCTCAGACCTGGCGTTGATCAGCTGATGCGGTCACCTGATGGAATCAGCTGACACTATAAGTCGAGCGGTATGGCCGGGTTTTTACCGCCCGGCTGGCTAAACTATCAGGTGATGCTGTCGGACAAGAGTCTGCACTGAAGTGTGTAGTTTGTTTTTTTGTTTTTTTGCACTGATGCATCAGCTGATTGTATAAAAGACATTTATACAATCAGCTGCTGTGTCATGTGATTCAGGCCTTTGAACCTGACACATCATCTGAACGCTTTGCCTTCCAAGAAACCGATCAGATGATATTGGATCCGGATTGGACGACGCAGGACCCTTGACCCAGGATTACTGCGCAGGGAGGTTCTTTATTTCAAAAAAGATGGAGTCACTAATTGTGTTGTGTTTTATTTCTAATAAAAATATTTTTCTGTGTGTTGTGTTTTTTTTATCTGTACTAGAAATTCATGGTGGCCATGTGTAATATTGGCGTGACACCATGAATTTCGGGCTTAGGGCCAGTTGATAATATACAGCTAGCCCTAACCCCATTATTACCTAGCGAGCCACCCGTCACCAGGGCAGCTGGAAGAGTTGGATACAGCGCCAGAAGATGGCGCTTCTATGAAAGTGCCATTTTCTGGGGCAGCTGCAGACTGCAATTCGCAGCATGGGTGCCCAGAAAGCTTGGGCACCCTGAGCTGTGGATTCCAATCCCCAGCTGCCTAGTTGTACCTGGCTGGACACAAAAATTGGACGAAGCCCATGTCATTTTTTTTTTTTATTATTTCATGAAATTCATGAAATAATTAAAAAAAAGGGCTTCCCTATATTTTTGGTTCCCAGCTGGGTACAAATAGGCAGCTGGGGGTTGGGGCCAGCCCATAGCTGCCTGCTGTACCTGGCTAGCATACAAAAACATGGTGAAACACACATCACTTTTTGGGGCCAAAAAACTCCTAAATACAGTCCTGGATGGAGTATGCTGAGCCTTGTAGTTCTGCAGCTGCTGTGTGTATGGAGGAGAGAAGACAGCAGCTGCAGAACGACAAGTTTCAGCATTAGAGATGAGCGAGCCGGTCGTGGTTTGGTTCGCCGAACGGAGGTCCCATTCGAGTTCGGTTCGTCGAACGTTCGACGAACCGAACTCGAACCGCATAGGAAACAATGGCAGGCATTCACAAACACATAAAAACACCTAGAAAACACCCTCAAAGGTGTCCGAAAGGTGACAAACAACTCACAACACAACACAAACACATGGGAAAGAGACAAGGACATATACTCATGCAAAAACAAAAGAGCTGGACAAAGAAAAAGAGGAGAAGAGACAGATATAGGCATGGCACGCCCTTCTAAAATCATTTAAAACACCGCAAGGTGACTCCAAGCGGAGTCTCCCTTTTTTCCAAAAATTGGGCCACACACACACCCACCCCTTCAGTGGCAGCACTTGTGCCCCAGTTGTACACTTCACAGCTAGATTTGCATCAAGCACATTAAAAAATACACCATACTTAACCGTCCCCAGCATGACACCGGGGTAGGTAGCTAAGTCTTTCCTGATCCCAGCTCTGTTCATCTTGGCTTCTTTTTAAAAACACTGTAAGCAAGGGTTACTCCAAGCGGAGTCTCCCTTTTTTTCCAAAAATTGGGCCACACAGACACCCCATCAGTGGCAGCACTTGTGCCCTAGTTGCAAACAGGATGTTTTGATTTGCATCAAGCACATTAAAAAATACGCCATAATTTACCGTCCCCAGCATGACACCAGGGTAGGTAGCTAAGTCTTTCCTGATCCCAGCGCTGTGCATCTTGGATCATTTTTAAAAACAATGTAAGCAAGGGTTACTCCAAGCGGAGTCTCCCTTTTTTCCAAAAATTGGGCCACATAGACACCCCATCAGTGGCAGCACTTGTGCCTTAGTTGCAAACAGGATGTTTTGATTTGCATCAAGTAAATTCAAAAATACGCCATAATTAACCGTCCCCAGCATGACACCGGGGTAGGTAGCTAAGTCTTTCCTGATCCCAGCTCTGTTCATCTTGGCTCCTTTTTAAAAACACTGTAAGCAAGGGTTACTCCAAGCGGAGTCTCCCTTTTTTCCAAAAATTGGGCCACACAGACACCCCATCAGTGGCAGCACTTGTGCCCTAGTTGCAAACAGGATGTTTTGATTTGCATCAAGCACAATCCAAATCCACAAGCATTTACTCTCCCCAGGATGACACAGGGGTAGTAAATTCCTTGTGGATCCATGACTTGTTCATTTTGATGAACGTTAGTTTGTCCACATTGTCACTGGACAGACGCGTGCGCTTATCTGTCAGCACACACCCAGCAGCACTGAAGACACGTTCAGAGACAACGCTGGCAGCTGGACACGACAAAATCTCCAAGGCGTAAGTGGAGAGCTCTGGCCATTTTTCAAGATTTGAAGCCCAAAATGAGCAAGGCTTCATTTGCAAAGTCATGGCATCGATGTTCATTTGGAGATACTCCTGTATCATCCTCTCCAGCCGTTGACTATGTGTCAGACTTGTTGTCTCTGTTGGCCTTGCAAAGGAGGGTCTAAAAAAATTATGAAAAGATTCCATAAAATTGCTGTTACCAGCACCAGATACGGTGCTACTGGTACGGGTAGACTGTTGAAGATGACGAGACCGTCCCATGTTTGTCAAGTTACAACTGGGAGATTCACTCCCTGCACCTGCACGGTTGTTTGGTGGAAAAGCTGAGCTAAGATCGAGTAACAGCTTCTACTGATACTCCTGCATACGTGCGTCCCTTTCTATGGCTGGAATTATGTCACAAAATTTGGACTTGTACCGGGAATCTAATAGTGTGGCAAGCCAGTAGTCATCATCACTTCTAATTTTGACAATACGAGGGTCATGTTGGAGGTAGCGCAGCAAGAAAGCACTCATGTGTCTTGCGCAGCCATGCGGACTAAGTCCACGCTGTGTTTGTGGCATAGAGGTGCTAACCGTTCTTTCTTCCTCTGACATCTCCCCCCAACCTCTTTCAACTGAAATTTGACCAAGGTCTCCCTTATCCGCTGAGTCTTCCATGTCCATGGACAGTTCGTCCTCCATTTCTTCATGTTCTCCTGCACCTTCCTCAACATTTCGCCTGCTACCATGCGCCCTTGTTGATCCCTGTCCCCCATGGTCCCATGCCTGCCGCGTTGGTGATGATGAACGTCTGGACCTTGGTGATGTTGTTGTCTCTTGTGCATATGAATCCTCCTGTAGTTCCTCCCCTTCCTGTTGTCCCACCCCCTGACTCCGAATAGTGTTTAGCGTGTGCTCCAGCATGTAAATGACTGGAATTGTCATGCTGATAATGGCATTGTCAGCGCTAAACATATTTGTCGCCATGTCGAAACTGTGCAGAAGGGTGCATAGGTCCTTGATCTGAGACCACTCCATCAGGGTGATCTGCCCCACCTCTGCATCTCGTTGGCCCAGGCTATACGTCATGACGTATTGCACTAGGGCTCGGCGGTGCTGCCACAGTCGAAGTAACATGTGGAGAGTCGAATTCCAGCGTGTCGCCACATCGCATTTCAGGCGATGAACCGGCAGGCCGAAAGACTTCTGGAGCAATGCAAGTTGCTCAGCTGCGGCGGTTGAACGGCGGAAGTGAGCAGACAGTTTTCGTGCCCTGTTCAGAAGGCCATCTAGGCCGGTATAGTGTGTTAAAAATTGCTGGACAACAAGGTTCAACATGTGAGCCATACAAGGCACGTGTGTCACCTTGCCCAGGCGAAGGGCCGCACCCAGGTTTGCAGCATTGTCGCACACGGCCTTACCAGGCTGCAGGTTGAGTGGAGACAATCATTTATTAAACTCGGACCGCAGACCTGACCACAACTCCTCAGCTGTGTGACTCTTATTCCCAAGACATGTCAAGCTAAAAACCGCCTGATGCCGTTGCGCTCTGCTGCAGGCATAGTAATGAGGGGTGGGAGATTCCTTCTGCGCAGTGAGAACGCTGGTGGCCTGACCAGGCAGGCTTGGGGCGGAGGTGGAGGACACAGATGAGGTGGAGGAGGCAGAAGCAGTGGCGGAACTTGGACAGACAGAGGATTGACATACAAGTCGTGGGGATGGCAAGACTTGTGCAGCAGACCCTTCACCATCTATCACCATAGTTACCCAGTGCCCAGTCAGCGACATGTAACGTCCCTGTCCATGCTTACTGGTCCATGTATCGGTGGTGAAATGCACCCGTTTACACACAGAGTTTCTCAAGGAAGAGGTGATGTTTAGAGTTGAGCGCGGATCTAGGTTCGTGGTTCTCCAGTTCGCGGCTCGAGTGATTTTGGGGGCTGTTCTAGATCGAACTAGAACTCAAGCTTTTTTGCAAAAGCTCGAAAGTTCTGGATACGTTCGAGAACGGTTCTATCAGCAAAAAAAACAGCTAATTGCTAGCTGGCTTTCCGCTGTAATAGTGTAAGTCACCCTGTGACTCACACTATTATGAAATTTCAGTGTATAGTGTGCGGGAACAGCGCATTCAGATCACTGCTGTATGGATAATGGCGATCGCCATTTTTTTTTTTTTTTCTTGTCTTCCTTCCCTAAGCGCGCGCGTGTAGTGGGGAGGGCCAGCATGTCAGCCAATCCCAGACACACACACAGCTAAGTGGACTTTTAGCCAGAGAAGCAACGGCATGTGTGATAGGATGTCCATGTCACATGTCCCTGCATTATAAAACCGGACATTTTCCTCCAGCACGCCATTATCTGCCTTCTGCGTCCTTGGTGTCAGATATCACTGGCGCAGCTCTGTCCTGAGTCCTATCGCCGATACTGCTGTATGCGCGCCATACCCAGCGCTGGACAGCTTAGGGAGAGCACTTTCTATCAGTCCTTTTAAGGGCTCATACCGGCAGGGTCAGAGCCATAAGTGACAGGTCCTGAAAACAGAGTTTAACAGCTACACAAGATGACAGCGTCTGTGTAGCTAAGGTCAGGGATTTCCTCGCTGCATTTCCCCATTAGGAGGGAATAGAAAGGCAGGCTTCCATTCCTCTACCCAGAGCCCCACAACCCTGGCACTGTACCCTCCTGTCCTCTGCACACTCAAACTCTTTATAACTAAGCCATTATACTAGCAAACACTGAGTGTACCTAGTGGCATCCTAAACGATGCTATTGGACTTCTGTATAGTCCCAGTAGTGCACAGATATTTGCAGCACGTCTGCCTGCATTGCACACTCAAACTGATGGTTACTAAGCCATTATACTAGCAAACACTGAGTGTACCTAGTGGCATCCTAAACGTGGCTGTTGGACTTCTGTATAGTCCCAGTAGTGCACAGATATTTGTAGCACGTCTGCCTGCATTGCACACTCAAACTGATAGTTACTAAGCCATTATACTAGCAAACACTAAGTGTACCTAGTAGCATCCTAAACGTGGCTGTTGGACTTTTGTATAGTCCCAGTAGTGCACAGATATTTGCAGCACGTCTGCCTGCATTGCACACTCAAACTGATAGTTACTAAGCCATTATACTAGCAAACAATAAGTGTACCTAGTGGCATCCTAAACGTGGCTGTTGGACTTCTGTATAGTCCCAGTAGTGCACAGATATTTGCAGCACGTCTGCCTGCATTGCACACTCAAACTGATAGTTACTAAGCCATTATACTAGCAAACACTAAGTGTACCTAGTGGCATCCTAAACGTGGCTATTGGACTTCTGTACAGTCCCAGTAGTGCACAGATATTTGCAGAACCTCTGCCTGCATTGCACACTCAAACTCATTATAACTAAGCCAATATACTAGCAAACACTGAGTGTACCTAGTGGCATCCAAAACGTGGCTATTGGACTTCTGTATAGTCCCAGTAGTGCACAGATATTTGCAGCACCTCTGCATGCATTGCACACTCAAACTGATTATAACTAAGCCATTATACTAGCAAATACTGAGTGTACCTAGTGGCATCCTAAACGTGACTATTGGACTTCTGTATTGTCCCACTAGTGCAAAGATATTTGCAGCACGTCTGCCTGCATTGCACACTCAAACTGATGGTTACTAAGCCATTATACTAGCAAACACTGAGTGTACCTAGTGGCATCCTAAACGTGGCTGTTGGACTTCTGTATATTCCCAGTAGTGCACAGATATTTGCAGCACGTCTGCCTGCATTGCACACTCAAACTGATAGTTACTAAGCCATTATACTAGCAAACACTAAGTGTACCTAGTAGCATCCTAAACGTGGCTGTTGGACTTCTGTATAGTCCCAGTAGTGCACAGATATTTGCAGCATGTCTGCCTGCATTGCACACTCAAACTGATAGTTACTAAGCCATTATACTAGCAAACACTAAGTGTACCTAGTGGCATCCTAAACGTGGCTGTTGGACTTCTGTATAGTCCCAGTAGTGCACAGATATTTGCAGCACGTCTGCCTGCATTGCACACTCAAACTGATAGTTACTAAGCCATTATACTAGCAAACACTAAGTGTACCTAGTGGCATCCTAAACGTGGCTATTGGACTTCTGTACAGTCCCAGTAGTGCACAGATATTTGCAGCACCTCTGCCTGCATTGCACACTCAAACTCATTATAACTAAGCCAATATACTAGCAAACACAGAGTGTACCTAGTGGCATCCAAAACGTGGCTATTGGACTTCTGTATAGTCCCAGTAGTGCACAGATATTTGCAGCACCTCTGCATGCATTGCACACTCAAACTGATTATAACTAAGCCATTATACTAGCAAATACTGAGTGTACCTAGTGGCATCCTAAACGTGACTATTGGACTTCTGTATTGTCCCACTAGTGCAAAGATATTTGCAGCACGTCTGCCTGCATTGCACACTCAAACTGATGGTTACTAAAACATTATACTAGCAAACACTGAGTGTACCTATTGGCATCCTAAACGTGGCTGTTGGACTTCTGTATATTCCCAGTAGTGCACAGATATTTGCAGCACGTCTGCCTGCATTGCACACTCAAACTGATAGTTACTAAGCCATTATACTAGCAAACACTAAGTGTACCTAGTAGCATCCTAAACGTGGCTGTTGGACTTCTGTATAGTCCCAGTGGTGCACAGATATTTGCAGCACGTCTGCCTGCATTGCACACTCAAACTGATAGTTACTAAGCCATTATACTAGCAAACACAGAGTGTACCTAGTGGCATCCAAAACGTGGCTATTGGACTTCTGTATAGTCCCAGTAGTGCACAGATATTTGCAGCACCTCTGCATGCATTGCACACTCAAACTGATTATAACTAAGCCATTATACTAGCAAATACTGAGTGTACCTAGTGGCATCCTAAACGTGGCTATTGGACTTCTGTATTGTCCCACTAGTGCAAAGATATTTGCAGCACGTCTGCCTGCATTGCACACTCAAACTGATAGTTACTAAGCCATTATACTAGCAAACACTGAGTGTATCTAGTGGCATCCTAAACGTGGCTATTGGACTTCTGTATAGTCCCAGTATTGCACAGATATTTGAAGCACCTCTGCCTGCATTGCACACTCAAACTCATTATAACTAAGCCATTATAATAGCAAACACTGAGTGTACCTAGTGGCATCCTAAACGTGGCTGTTGGACTTCTGTATAGTCCCAGTAGTGCACAGATATTTGCAGCACGTCTGCCTGCATTGCACACTCAAACTGATAGTTACTAAGCCATTATACTAGCAAACACTAAGTGTACCTAGTGGCATCCTAAACGTGGCTGTTGGACTTCTGTATAGTCCCAGTAGTGCACAGATATTTGCAGCACCTCTGCCTGCATTGCACACTCAAACTCATTATAACTAAGCCATTATACTAGCAAACACTGAGTGTACCTTCTGGCATCCTAAACGTGGCTATTGGACTTCTGTATAGTCCCAGTAGTGCACAGATATTTGAAGCACCTCTGCCTGCATTGCACACTCAAACTCATTATAACTAAGCCATTATACTAGCAAACACTGAGTGTACCTAGTGGCAACCTAAACGTGGCTGTTGGACTTCTGTATAGTCCCAGTAGTGCACAGATATTTGCAGCACGTCTGCCTGCATTGCACACTCAAACTGATAGTTAATAAGCCATTATACTAGCAAACACTAAGTGTACCTAGTGGCATCCTAAACGTGGCTGTTGGACTTCTGTATAGTCCCAGTAGTGCACAGATATTTGCAGCACGTTTGCCTGCATTGCACACTCAAACTGATAGTTACTAAGCCATTATACTAGCAAACACTAAGTGTACCTAGTGGCATCCTAAACGTGGCTGTTGGACGTCTGTATAGTCCCAGTAGCGCACAGATATTTGCAGCACGTCTGCCTGCATTGCACACTCAAACTGATAGTTACTAAGCCATTATACTAGCAAACACTAAGTGTACCTAGTGGCATCCTAAACGTGGCTATTGGACTTCTGTATAGTCCCACTAGTGCAAAGATATTTGCAGCACCTCTGCCTGCATTGCACACTCAAACTCATTATAACTAAGCCATTATACTAGCAAACACTGAGTGTACCTTGTGGCATCCTAAACGTGGCTGTTGGACTTCTGTATAGTCCCAGTAGTGCACAGATATTTGCAGCACCTCTGCCTGCATTGCACACTCAAACTCATTGTTACTAAGCCATTATACTAGCAAACACTGAGTGTACCTAGTGGCATCCTAAACGTGGCTATTGGACTTCTGTATGGTTCCAGTAGTGCACAGATATTTGCAGCACCTCTGCCTGCATTGCACACTGAAACTCATTATAACTAAGCCATTATACTAGCAAACACTGAGTGTACCTAGTGGCATCCTAAAAGTGGCTATTGGACTTCTGTATAGTCCCACTAGTGCAAAGATATTTGCAGCACCTCTGCCTGCATTGCACACTCAAACTCATTATAACTAAGCCATTATACTAGCAAACACTGAGTGCACCTAGTGGCATCCTAAACGTGGCTGTTGGACTTCTGTATAGTCCCAGTAGTGCACAGATATTTGCAGCACCTCTGCCTGCATTGCACACTCAAACTCATTATAACTAAGCCATTATACTAGCAAACACTGAGTGTACCTAGTGGCATCCTAAACGTGGCTATTGGACTTCTGTATAGTCCCACTAGTGCAAAAATATTTGCAGCACGTCTGCCTGCATTGCACACTCAAACTGATAGTTACTAAGCCATTATACTAGCAAACACTAAGTGTAAATAGTGGCATCCTAAACGTGGCTATTGGACTTCTGTATAGTCCCAGTACTGCACAGATATTTGCAGCACCTCTGCCTGCATTGCACACTCAAACTCATTATAACTAAGCCATTATACTAGCTAACACTGAGTGTACCTAGTGGCATCCTAAACGTGGCTATTGGACTTCTGTATAGTCCCAGTAGTGCACAGATATTTGCAGCACCTCTGCCTGCATTGCACACTCAAACTCATTATAACTAAGCCATTATACTAGCAAACACTGAGTGTACCTAGTGGCATCCTAAACGTGGCTGTTGGACTTCTGTATAGTCCCAGTAGTGCACAGATATTTGCAGCACCTCTGCCTGCATTGCACACTCAAACTCATTACAACTAAGCCATTATACTAGCAAACACTGAGTGTACCTAGTGGCATCCTAAACATGGCTATTGGACTTCTGTATAGTCCCACTAGTGCAAAAATATTTGCAGCACGTCTGCCTGCATTGCACACTCAAACTGATAGTTACTAAGCCATTATACTAGCAAACACTAAGTGTAAATAGTGGCATCCTAAACGTGGCTATTGGACTTCTGTATAGTCCCAGTACTGCACAGATATTTGCAGCACCTCTGCCTGCATTGCACACTCAAACTCATTATAACTAAGCCATTATACTAGCTAACACTGAGTGTACCTAGTGGCATCCTAAACGTGGCTATTGGACTTCTGTATAGTCCCAGTAATGCACAGATATTTGCAGCACCTCTGCCTGCATTGCACACGCAAACTCATTATAACTAAGCCATTATACTAGCAAACACTGAGTGTACCTTGTGGCATCCTAAACGTGGCTATTGGACTTCTGTATAGTCCCAGTAGTGCACAGATATTTGAAGCACCTCTGCCTGCATTGCACACTCAAACTCATTATAACTAAGCCATTATACTAGCAAACACTGAGTGTACCTAGTGGCAACCTAAACGTGGCTGTTGGACTTCTGTATAGTCCCAGTAGTGCACAGATATTTGCAGCACGTCTGCCTGCATTGCACACTCAAACTGATAGTTAATAAGCCATTATACTAGCAAACACTAAGTGTACCTAGTGGCATCCTAAACGTGGCTGTTGGACTTCTGTATAGTCCCAGTAGTGCACAGATATTTGCAGCACGTTTGCCTGCATTGCACACTCAAACTGATAGTTACTAAGCCATTATACTAGTAAACACTAAGTGTACCTAGTGGCATCCTAAACGTGGCTGTTGGACGTCTGTATAGTCCCAGTAGCGCACAGATATTTGCAGCACGTCTGCCTGCATTGCACACTAAAACTGATAGTTACTAAGCCATTATACTAGCAAACACTAAGTGTACCTAGTGGCATCCTAAACGTGGCTATTGGACTTCTGTATAGTCCCACTAGTGCAAAGATATTTGCAGCACCTCTGCCTGCATTGCACACTCAAACTCATTATAACTAAGCCATTATACTAGCAAACACTGAGTGTACCTAGTGGCATCCTAAACGTGGCTGTTGGACTTCTGTATAGTCCCAGTAGTGCACAGATATTTGCAGCACCTCTGCCTGCATTGCACACTCAAACTCATTGTTACTAAGCCATTATACTAGCAAACACTGAGTGTACCTAGTGGCATCCTAAACGTGGCTATTGGACTTCTGTATAGTTCCAGTAGTGCACAGATATTTGCAGCACCTCTGCCTGCATTGCACACTGAAACTCATTATAACTAAGCCATTATACTAGCAAACACTGAGTGTACCTAGTGGCATCCTAAAAGTGGCTATTGGACTTCTGTATAGTCCCACTAGTGCAAAGATATTTGCAGCACCTCTGCCTGCATTGCACACTCAAACTCATTATAACTAAGCCATTATACTAGCAAACACTGAGTGTACCTAGTGGCATCCTAAACGTGGCTGTTGGACTTTTGTATAGTCCCAGTAGTGCACAGATATTTGCAGCAGCTCTGCCTGCATTGCACACTCAAACTCATTATAACTAAGCCATTATACTAGCAAACACTGAGTGCACCTAGTGGCATCCTAAACGTGGCTGTTGGACTTCTGTATAGTCCCAGTAGTGCACAGATATTTGCAGCACCTCTGCCTGCATTGCACACTCAAACTCATTATAACTAAGCCATTATACTAGCAAACACTGAGTGTACCTAGTGGCATCCTAAACGTGGCTATTGGACTTCTGTATAGTCCCACTAGTGCAAAAATATTTGCAGCACGTCTGCCTGCATTGCACACTCAAACTGATAGTTACTAAGCCATTATACTAGCAAACACTAAGTGTAAATAGTGGCATCCTAAACGTGGCTATTGGACTTCTGTATAGTCCCAGTACTGCACAGATATTTGCAGCACCTCTGCCTGCATTGCACACTCAAACTCATTATAACTAAGCCATTATACTAGCTAACACTGAGTGTACCTAGTGGCATCCTAAACGTGGCTATTGGACTTCTGTATAGTCCCAGTAGTGCACAGATATTTGCAGCACCTCTGCCTGCATTGCACACTCAAACTCATTATAACTAAGCCATTATACTAGCAAACACTGAGTGTACCTAGTGGCATCCTAAACGTGGCTGTTGGACTTCTGTATAGTCCCAGTAGTGCACAGATATTTGCAGCACCTCTGCCTGCATTGCACACTCAAACTCATTATAACTAAGCCATTATACTAGCAAACACTGAGTGTACCTAGTGGCATCCTAAACATGGCTATTGGACTTCTGTATAGTCCCACTAGTGCAAAAATATTTGCAGCACGTCTGCCTGCATTGCACACTCAAACTGATAGTTACTAAGCCATTATACTAGCAAACACTAAGTGTAAATAGTGGCATCCTAAACGTGGCTATTGGACTTCTGTATAGTCCCAGTACTGCACAGATATTTGCAGCACCTCTGCCTGCATTGCACACTCAAACTCATTATAACTAAGCCATTATACTAGCTAACACTGAGTGTACCTAGTGGCATCCTAAACGTGGCTATTGGACTTCTGTATAGTCCCAGTAGTGCACAGATATTTGCAGCACCTCTGCCTGCATTGCACACTCAAACTCATTATAACTAAGCCATTATACTAGCAAACACTGAGTGTACCTAGTGGCATCCTAAACGTGGCTGTTGGACTTCTGTATAGTCCCAGTAGTGCACAGATATTTGCAGCACCTCTGCCTGCATTGCACACTCAAACTCATTATAACTAAGCCATTATACTAGCAAACACTGAGTGTACCTAGTGGCATCCTAAACATGGCTATTGGACTTCTGTATAGTCCCACTAGTGCAAAGATATTTGCAGCACGTCTGCCTGCATTGCACACTCAAACTGATAGTTATTAAGCCATTATACTTGCAAACACTAAGTGTACCTAGTGGCATCCTAAACGTGGCTATTGGACTTCTGTATAGTCCCAGTAGTGCACAGATATTTGCAGCACGTCTGCCTGCATTGCACACTCAAACTCATTATAACTAAGCCATTATACTAGCAAACACTGAGTGTACCTAGTGGCATCTTATACGTGGCTATTGGACTTCTGTATAGTCCCAGTAGTGCACAGATATTTGCAGCACCTCTGCCTGCATTACACACTCAAACTCATTATAACTAAGCCATTATACTAGCAAACACTGAGTGTACCTAGTGGCATCCTAAACGTGGCTATCGGACTTCTGTATAGTCCCAGTAGTGCACAGATATTTGCAGCACGTCTGCCTGCATTGCACACTCAAACTCATTGTTACTTACTAAGAAATTATAATACCAAAAATTGAGTAAACTTAGTGGCATACAAGAAGTGGCTGTTGTACTCCATTAGTGCCCCACTGGTGCAAATCTATGTGCAGCACCTGTGCAGGACACCCTCCTGCTCTGTTTTTAATAATCTATAATGATAGCAAAAAATACTGCCATTTAGTGGCATCATAGAACTGGCTGTTGTATTCCATTAGTGCCCCACTGGTGCCAAGCTATTTCTAGCACCTGTGCAGGACACTCTCCTGCTCTGTTTTTAATAAGCTATAATGATAGCAAAAAATACTGCCATTTAGTGGCATCATAGAACTGGCTGTTGGACTCCTTTATTGTGCCACTTGTGCCAAGCAATCTCAAGCACCTCTGCATTCTACCCTCATGCACATTTAGCTATGCTAATTTTATAGCAAACTCAGGGAATTCCTTGCTGCATTTGATCATTAGGAGGGATAGAAAGTGAGGCTTCTTTTACTGTCCTGGTACCCACAGAACACAGCCCCTGTACCCATCTGTCCACTTTTGCCACGCTATTTAATTTGCCCAAAGAGCTGACTCTTTTTCTGCCATCTTAAAATTGTCTGGAATACTAAGTTAGTGTTCCTTTGCTGCCAAGCAAGGTACAACACATGTGCATTCTACACTCCTTTCCATTTCTGGAATGCAATTATTAACTGCAGGTAGTCCAGCCAATCTGTGACGAAGGTGCAGGCGTGGATATAATGTAGCCTGCATCCAATGATGGTTCTCTCGATGTCTGACAGCTCAACAATACCTTCTGTTTCCACTTCCAAAACAAGTGATGACCTGCCAATCACACTCCCTGTTGCGGGTAAAGGAGTGGAAGTTCAGTGTGAAAAACCATGTGTGACTGCTGTCCCCACAGTTACAGAGGATGAAGAGCACGCAGATGCACTTGATGGGGCAGGCGGTGGTTGCACAGGCACGCTAGGCCGCATTGTAGCACAGTGAAATTCACATTGCGACTTATGCTTCATTTTAAGTCGTGTACAGGGTGGGCTCCCCAGTATGCAGCAAAACCAGGCAACAGGAAAAGGACTCTAGGCAGTTGGGTTGATAAATGATTGTTTAACTTTACCAGAACAAACAATAAGAACCATGCATACAATTTAATTAATTGAACAATCTATTCTGTTGCCTACTACCTGCTAATCCCTCTGTGTAGCAGTAATTGTGTGTTTGTGCGTGTGTGTGTGTGTGTGTGTGTGTGTGTGTGTGTGTGTGCGAACACGACTTACCAGTGGCGCATCACAAGAGCTTCCAAGTTACCTACCTAAACATAGACAAAACACATTACCCCCCTGAATACCCTTGTTAGCTGAAGCCTCACAGATAATGCAGATGATAACAGTGTGAATGCAAACCACACAGCTCTGCAACATAGTCATGGAAATCTTGAAAAGCAACAGTCAATGCAAACATGTGTTGCTGTCCCTCTATGATTTAAACTGTACGTGACAATTTGACAGTGCAGAGGCAGCAAGTCTTATTGTCTATAAATAGTCGGCCTACCCAGAACAGATATGTGTTTTGCTAATAAAACAAAGTGTTGCATGCCCGCATTATTGTCTGGGCACAGCCTACCGTACCCGGATACTCTGATGTCCAGTTGCCAGAAATACAGACTTTATGCTCCTCTCACGGTAAACAGTATAGACAGCACTGTAGGAATGTTGGTCTGTGGCACAGGATGCTGCTCACTGGCATTACGGGGCTCATCATCAAAGTACAACATGACTCCCCTCACAATTGAACGAAGTATTTCCGCAGTGGCTCCTTGCTGTAACACACACCTTTAGCTTTTCCTTCTGTTCATAGACAGCATCTCCAAGTCCACACCCGAAGAGCAATTTGATATTGCTATAGTGACCAAACAAAGGCAGATCCAAAATAACAGCAGCCCCTTGTGTGTAGTCTGCAACAATGCATGCAATGGCAAATTAGCATGTTGCATTGACAGTGGCTAAAGCTGAGCAATACACCTTCACGCTATCAATTCATATCCATGTGACACTTCATGGAGGAACTACTCAAAGGTGTGAGTTTTTGCCTTCTTCTTACAGATTGTTGACAAATCTTACAGATTCCATGACTTGGGTGATCCTTTGCGATGTCCAAAAATTCACCGGCTAGGCAAAACTTACAGCCCATGCGACCTGCATAGCCAACACGACTTCTGCTCAGAGTCAAAGTTGTGGTCCAGGATTCAGTTGTTGACTTGCTTCCAGTACTTTGTCTCTGGCCAGGAAGACGCAACGTAACCTCGTCGTCAGTAGCATCCTCCTCCACCTCCTCTGCTGACCTCATCGACTGGCTGACTTTGGTTTGACAGTAAGTGTGGTCTCCAACCTCATCAATAACCCTGTGTGCTTTCATTCCCCTCGTCCTGAGTCCTCCGAGACAACCTCTTCCTGCCCTGACCTTATAGTAAAGTTGTCATTCCAATCAGGTATCTGTGCTCCTCATCATGTTCCCCATTGTCTCCACCAGGAGGATTTACTTTTTGGAAATGAGGGTGTAGATTAGGCTCAGCACCTTCTTCATCGAGGCCTGGATCCCACTCACAAAGCTTCTGGCCATCTGCGCAGATCATTTCCCCTGTCTCATGGAACTCGCTACCTCAACACGTCAGATTATCTGCTACACCCGCAAGCTTCAAACTGAATCTGAAAACTCATCTGTTCAGAAATGACTATAACCTTCAATGACACCACCACCATACGTACTTGACGCTCAACCTAAACCACTCCTACTGTCTCCTCCCAAAAATCCTTTAGAATGTAATCCCGCAAGGGCAGGGCCCTCTTCCCTCTGTACCAGTCTGTCTATAGTTACTTGTATATGTATTCTGTATGTAACCCCCTTCTCATGTACAGCACCATGGAATCAATGGTGCTCTATAAATCAATAATAATAAAAATAATAATAACTTCCTTGTCTGTACTCATTGCAGCTTTGGAGCAGACCTCTGATTCCCAGGCTATAGTGCGACTGAACAGCTATGCAAACTCAACCATCTCTGTTACCCCATACTCAGCAGGGCTGGTGGAAACTTGAGAGCTGTTAGGAAGCAAGTGCGATTGGATTGACACCACAGAGGAATGGAGTATTTGGGATCTTGAAATTGGGGTGGAGGAGAGGCCACTTTATGGAGCACTTGAGATCCATTGAAGCAGCTGCTGTTTTGGCCTCATCTACATTTGTTAGCGATGGTTGTGTCCGTGAAAAAAAGGATCATATCAGATTATCCATGGGAAGAAGTACACCTGTTCTTTTGGATGGTATTTGTTGTTATAAAACCTGTAACCTGAAGCCTGCTGCGGTTTCATTTGCGCCCAGGCGTCAGCTGCCATTTAGGGCTGTGCCTTGGGTTGTCCAGCTGGCTACTTTCTCCTCCACGTCTAAGTGTGGAGAGGCAGCTAGTGCGCATGCGTGTGCTGATTTACCCCAGCCGCAGCCTAACTACAGTGAGTATGCTCTGCCTGACTGTGCCATTGCTGAGGCTAAGTCTTCATTTCAGGATACAGCGCATGCTCCCACACTTAGTGCGAAAAGCCTCTTTGCACAGGTACTTGCATTCCGTGCCGGGTCTAAGTCCTGTTTTGTGCCTAGACACCATGCTAAAGCTGATAGTCTTTTTTCAGAGACTGTATTTCATGCTACTGAGCATGCTCAGGCACTTACTGCATCAGAGACTAGGTCCGGTAATGAACTCTTTGGCCCTGCCCCTGATGTGGGGGTCCCATATAGACCACAGGGCATCAGGTGTCCTGACGTTGTGGCCAGGCCACTCACAAATGGCTTGAAGAGGCCCGCTCCTATGACTTGTCACCGCATTATTGATGGTCAGACGATAACTGGTGAGGTGTTTGAGTCATGGCAGCCATGAGGTCATCATTGAAGTTGCGGTTCCAAATAGGATGCTAATTATGCCACTCATGACGTGTCACTCTGCTTTTGTCTCCAGGAGGTGCATTCTGGTTCACCCTGGTTTGGGGCGGACCCAGGTTATAAAAGGGGCTGGAGCCAACAAGGAGGTGCGCAGTCTTCTATTATGCTCCGAAAGAGCACACCTCCATGTGTTGAACCCATTGCGGCTTTAAACCAGAGGTAGGCAGGGATAGGGTGTCGATGCAGGCCACCACCACAGTTAGTAACGCAGAACGGTTAAGACCAGCTCCTGTCCTACCAGTCCTGCTTGTGCAGCCCAGTGGCATTAACAGGCCTGCTGCTGCTGTTGATGCGCCTGCTGTCCACAGGTGTGGCCCCTACGCACACGGTCAGCGTACTCAATGGCCCCTGTGTTGCTAACAGGGAGTTCCTGGGCTGGGTGGGCATGTGGACCCTGTGACGCTAACAGGGCTCCCAGTCTTCAGATCCGAATGGCGTCTAACTTGGTTCAGGCTACTATTAGTTTCATAGCCACACAGCTCTGTATCCTCCACCAAACCTTCCAGTTGCCAACCTCTCCTTTTCCATCTGGGAGCATGGTGGACACTGACTGCTGATGGGGATATATACCTTTCTCTTTCTTTTCTTAATAATTTTCGTTATATAGCGGTAACATAGCATATACCACCTTATCCAAATCTGCCAGTCCCACTGTAACAGATGGTGTTTCTTCAGCAAATGTTACTGTTGCTTAACCACCAAATCCATGGACCAAAACTTTTTTCCCCTTTCCAACACACCTGTTTTCCTTTCCACCAGCATCTGTCCTTTTTCAACTCATTTTGGTATATGACCAAAAGTGCAACTCTGCAGGGACACCGTACTCAACGCCATCTCAGCACAGCAGCCAGCCCTCGGTCCCTCAGATGTGGACAAGTAAAAGACCATTTCCTCCTATCCATGACAAAGCGTTGAGATTCACTCTGTGCAGCACTGGTGTTTAGTGGAAAAGCAGATCTAAGATTGCGTACCACCTTCTGCAGATACTCCTGTATACGTGCGTCCATTTCTATGGCAGGAATTATTTCGCCAAATTTTGTCTTGTACCGGGGATCTAACAGTGTGGCAACCCAGTAGTCAGGATTACTTCGAATTCGTACAATCCGAGGGTCATGTTGTAGGTAGTGCAGCAAGAAGGCGCTCATGTGTCTTGTGCATCCAGGAGGACCAAGTCCTTGGTGTGTTGGTGGCAGAGAGGTGAGAATCATGCCTCCTTCCTCTGCCCTCTCCCCACAACCTCGCACAACCGAAATGTGAGCAAGCTCTCACTCATCTGCTGAGTCTTCCATGCCCATCGCCAGTTCGTCCTCCATTTCTTCATGGGCTCCTGCACCTTCCTCAACACTTTTTGCTGATACTATGCGCCCTTGTTAATCCCTCTCCCTCACCATGACTGCCGCCTAGGTGCCACTGACCATCTGGACCTCGTCGATCTTGTTATCCCTTCCGCATATGACTCCTCCTGTACTTCCTCCCCTTCCTCTTGTCCCAAAACCTGACTACGAATAATAATTACAGTGTGCTCCATCATGTAGATGACCAGAATTGTCATGCTGAGAATGGCATTGCCAGTGCTAAACATCTTCGTCGACATTTGTAAACTGTGTAGAAGGGTGCATAGGTCCTTGATCTGACACCACTCCAGCAGCGTGATCTGCACTACCTCTGGATCAAGTTATCCCAGGCTATATGTCATAACGTATTGCAGCAGGGTTCGGCGGTGCTGCCACAAACGCTGCAACATGTGCAGATTCAAATTCCTGCGTGTCGGCACATCGCATTTCAGGCGTTTAATCACCAGACCTAAAGACTTCTGTAGCGACGAAAGTTGTTGAGCTGCTGTGTGCGCACGATGGAAGTGAGCACATAGCGAGCGTGCCCGCTGCACAAAGCCATGTAGGCCTGGATGGTGCTTTAAAAATTGCTGGAGAATTAGGTTCAACACGTGAGCCATACAAGGCACGTGTGTCACATTGCCCTGACGATGGCCCGCAGCCAGGTTTGCATCATTGCCGCACACGGCTGTTAAGTCACCAACGAAGTCCGCTCCGTCAATTTTTACTCCGGTCGCCAGGTGACAACGTGTTCCTTTCATGCATAGTGCTGATGATGGGAGAGGAGTCGATGCCAGCGGCGCAGGTGGACGCAGGTTATGCTCACCCACTGGGCTGCATTACCTTGACAGATGCAGAATCTCTGGCTGAATGTAGCTGGTGGGTATCTCACAGATGAAGTACCATCATTCAGCTACAACCAATGGGAAGACACCACACCCTTTTTTATGCCCATCCTGTCTGCAGACCACTGCCAGACATAGCTATGAACTTCTGGTTACTTTTACCCCTAGTTCAGTTTTATGATTTTGTGTGCTTGTTACCTGACTACTTTTCCTGCTTGCTGTTTATGTACCTTGTTGGCCGATCCGCATTTCACCTCTGCTTGTTTTCTGATTAAGTCCTGGCCGTCCCATTCTGTTCCTGTTCCTCAATTAATGTTTTGACCCTTCCTGACTACTATTCTCTGGAACTGCAGCCTTCCACAGGTATTGATCACCTTGGGCCCTGTGTAATTCCTAATCCCTGTATAGGGGTTAAAGGGTTTCAGGGTTCTAGGGGTCCAGCTTGGTGAGTGGCTTCCCTCTAGCCTATCATTTACAGCCCATCTGAGTGTGTGGATCAAGGAAGGCGTTACACCGTGCTCTTTGCAGAAGGCCATGTGGGCCAGGATAGTGCTTTAAAAATTGCTGGACAACCAGGTTCAACACGTGAGCCACACAAGGCACGTGTGTCACATTGTCACAGCGAAGGGCCGCACCCATGTTTGCATCATTGTCGCACCCGGCCTTCCCTGGCTGCTGGTTGAGTGGAGACAACCATTGATGAAACTCGGTCTCCAGAGCTAACCGTCCACAACTTCTCAGCGGTGTGACTCACATTTCCCATACATTTCAAAGTAAACCTTTGACCGCCTGATGGCATTGAGCTCTGCTGCCAGCATAGTAAGGAGGTGTGTGGGATTCCTTGTGCGCAGTTACAAGGAAGGGTGGCCTGACCACATAGGGTTTGGGCCAAGGTGGAGGACTCACACGAGGTTGAAGAGGCAGAAGCAGTGTATTAACTTCTACATACAGAAGAAGGATTGACACAACTCGTGGGGACGGCAAGATTTGTACAGCAGACCCTTCTCCATCTCTCCCCACAGTAACCCATTGCCCAGTCAGCGACATGTAACGCCCCTGTCCATGCTTACTGGGCCAATTATCTGTGGTGAAATGCACCCTGTCACACAGAGTTTCTCAAGGAATCAGTGATGTTTAGTGCGACATGCTGGTGTAGCGCGTGCACGCCTTTGTTGGAGAAGGAGTGGCGCCTGGGCATCGGCTCATGGGGCACTGCGATGGGCATAAGGTCTCGAAAATCCTCAGTTAAAAAGGTTGGAACGGCAGCAATTTGGTAGCCAACAGTTTGCAGATGCTGACAGTCAACCTCCAAGCCATGTCATGCCCTTCTAAAAGCATGTAAAACACAGCGAGGGGACTCCAACCACAGTCTCCCTCGTTTCCACTAACTGGGCCACACACACCCCACTTGACTTGCATCAGTTGACCCCCCTTTTGAAAAAGAAAAAGATGCTTTGCATGAAGCACTCTCAAAAATACGCGTGCTTTTCCCGTCCCCTGGCTGACCCAGGGGAAGAAAAGTCCTCTGAGAGCCATGACTTGTTCATCTTGGTTCTTTTAGAAACACAGCGAGGGGACTCCAACCACAGTCTCCTTCGTTGCCACTAATTGGGCCACACACACCCCACTTGACTGGCATCAGTTGACCCCCCTTTTGAAAAAGAAAAAGATGCTTTGCATGAAGCACTCTCAAAAATACGCGTGCCTTTCCCGTTCCCTGGCTGACCCAGGGGAAGAAAAGTCCTCTGAGAGCCATGACTTGTTCATCTTGGTTCTTTTAGAAACACAGCGAGGGGACTCCAACCACAGTCTCCCTCGTTGCCATTAATTGGGCCACACACACCCCACTTGACTGGCATCAGTTGACCCCCCTTTTGAAAAAGAAAAAGATGCTTTGCATGAAGCACTCTCAAAAATACGCGTGTCTTTCCCGTCCCCTGGCTGACCCAGGGGAAGAAAAGTCCTCTGAGAGCCATGACTTGTTCATCTTGGTTCTTTTAGAAACACAGCGAGGGGACTCCAACCACAGTCTCCCTCGTTTCCACTAACTGGGCCACACACACCCCACTTGACTGGCATCAGTTGACCCCCCTTTTGAAAAAGAAAAAGATGCTTTGCATGAAGCACTCTCAAAAATACGCGTGCCTTTCCCGTCCCCTGGCTGACCCAGGGGAAGAAAAGTCCTCTGAGAGCCATGACTTGTTCATCTTGGTTCTTTTAGAAACACAGCGAGGGGACTCCAACCACAGTCTCCCTCGTTTCCACTAACTGGGCCACACACACCCCACTTGACTGGCATCAGTTGACGCCCATTTTGAAAAAGAAAAAGATGCTTTGCATGAAGCACTCTCAAAAATACGTGTGCCTTTCCCGTCCCCTGGCTGACCCAGGGGAAGAAAAGTCCTCTGAGAGCCATGACTTGTTCATCTTGGTTCTTTTAGAAACACAGCGAGGGGACTCCAACCACAGTCTCCCTCGTTTCCACTAATTGGGCCACACACACCCCACTTGACTGGCATCAGTTGACCCCCCTTTTGAAAAAGAAAAAGATGCTTTGCATGAAGCACTCTCAAAAATACGCATGTCTTTCCCGTCCCCTGGCTGACCCAGGGGAAGAAAAGTCCTCTGAGAGCCATGACTTGTTCATCTTGGTTCTTTTAGAAACACAGCGAGGGGACTTCAACCACAGTCTCCCTCGTTTCCACTAATTGGGCCACACACACCCCACTTGACTGGCATCAGTTGACCCCCCTTTTGAAAAAGAAAAAGATGCTTTGCATGAAGCACTCTCAAAAATACGCATGTCTTTCCCGTCCCCTGGATGACCCAGGGGAAGAAAAGTCCTCTGAGAGCCATGTCCACATTGTCAGTGGACAGACGCGTGTGCTTATCTGCCAGCAGACCCCAGCATCACTGAAGACAGGTTGAGAGAGAACGCTGGCTGCAGGACACGACAAGATCCCCAAGGCGTACGTGGCAAGCTCAGACAATGTATCCAGATTGGAAGCCTAAAATGAGCAGGGCTCAAGTTGCACAGTAATGGCATCGATGTTTCCTTGCATATACTCATATATCTGTGTCTCCTCCTCTTTTTCCTTGTCCTGCTCTTTTGTTTTCGCATGAGTATATGTCCTTGTCACTTTCCCATGTGTTTGTGTTGTGAGTTGTTTGTCACCTTTTGGACACCTTTGAGGGTGTTTTCTAGGTGTTTTTATGTGTTTGTGATTGCCTGCCATTGTTTCCTATGCAGTTCGAGTTCGGTTCGTCGAACGTTCGACGAACCGAACTCGAACGGGAGCTCCGTTCGGCGAACCGACCTCGAGCCGAACCGCGACCGGTTCGCTCATCTCTAGTGATGTTGTGTGCGACATGCTGGTGTAGCGCGGGCACACGTTTCTTAGAGAAGTAGTGGCGACTGGGCATCTGGTACTGTGCCACAGCGACAGACATAAGGTCTCTAAAATCCTGTGTGTCCACCAGGTGGAAAGGCAGCATTTCGGTAGCCAAGAGCTTACAGAGGGATAAAGTCAACCTCTTAGCTTTGTCATGGGTCGCAGGAAATGGCCTTTTATTTGTCCACATCTGAGGGACAGAGATCTGGCTGCTGTGTGCAGACGGTGTTGAGTAGGGTGTCCCTGGAAAAATGCAGGTTTGTGAGGAAAGTGCAGGCGGAGACATGATGTTGCCTTCATCCAACGTTGGTGCTATCGATGTCTGAGAGAGCTGTACACACTCACTTGTTTCCCCTTCCAAACCAACTGACGACCTACCAAGCAAACTGCCTGTTGCGGTTACAGTGGTGGAAGTTGTACGTGGAAAACCAGGTGTGACAGCTGTCACCACAGTCCTAGAAGATGAAGAGCGCGCGGATGCACTGGAAGGGGCAGGCCGTGGATGGTTCACTCCGCTAGGCCGCATTGCAGCACGGTGAGCTTCCCACTGGGACATATGATATTTATTCATGTGACGATTCATGGAAGAAGTTGTCAAACTGCTGAGGTTTTGCCCTCTACTAACAGAATCATGACAAATTTTACAGATCACATAATTTGGGCAATCTTTTTCTATGTCAAAAAAGGACCAGGCTAGTCAAGGCTTAGAGGGCAGGCGACCTGCTGAGCCCCCCCGACTAGTGCTCAGAGGCAGAGTGGTGGCTGATGATGCAGTTGTAGACGTGCTTCCAGTGCTCCGACTCTGTCCAGGAAGGCGCAAGGTAACTTCGTCGTCGGTTGCATCCTCCTCCACTGCCTCTGTTGACCTCCTCGAGTGCCTGACTGTGGGTTGACAGTATGTGAGATCTAGAACTTCCTCATCAATTGTTGTGTTTGCACTCCCCTCACCCTCAGACAGAGCCTCTTCTTGCCCTGACCGAATATTTAAGTTGTCATCACAATCTGGTATCTGCGTCTCATCGTCATCAGTATGTTCCTCATTGTCTATAACCACAGGTGTTACAGTTTGTGACAAAGGGTCAACATTTGCTCAGAAACTTTGTCCTCACGGCCTGAATCAGAGTCACAAAGGTTCTGGGCATCGCATCACTGCAGACCATTTCCTGGTCTGTACTCACTGTAGCTTGGGAGCAGACCTCTGATTCTCAGGCTATAGTGTGACTGAACAGCTCTGCAGACTCAGCCATCTCAGTTCCACCATACTGTGCAGGGCGGATGAAGACTTCAGAGCTGGGAGAATGCAAGTTTGATTGGGATGACAACTCAGAGGACTGGTGTTTTTTGGATGCGGTAGTTTAGGTGGCTGAGAGGGCACTTGTTGGACCACTTGAGATCCATTCAAGCATTTTCTTTTTTTGGCCATCATCTACCTTTGTTCTAGTTGTTCGTGTCCGTAAAAAAGGAAGCACATTGGATTGTCCACGGTAAGTAGTAGACATCTTACTTTTGCTGGTAGATGGTCTATCTTCAGCAGATGTTAATGGAGCTCTGCCACCTTCCCCACGGACAAACCCTTTTTTTTCCTTTTCCAACACGCCTCTTCCCCTTTCCACCAGCATCTGTCATTTTGCCACTCATGTTGATTGTGACAAGATTGTGCACTTAAAATGTGGTAGTAAAAATTGAGAGGTGGTGTAGATTGCAGCGGTGGTCTAGCTTTATTAACAGCAGAATAAACAACAATAATTATCCCTGACAATGCAACTACGGCCCTTAAACTGGCAGCATAAAGTGCTAGTATAATAGCTTTGTAACAATGAGCTTGGATGTTCAATGCAGACGTGCTGCAAATATCTTTGCACTAGTGGGACAATACAGAAGTCCAACAGCCACTTTTAGGATGCCACTAAGTTCACTTAGTGTTTGCTAGTATAATGGCTTAGTAACAATGAGTTTGAGTGTGCACTGCAGGCAGACGTGCTGCAAATATCTTTGCACTAGTGGGCCAATACAGAAGTCCAACAGCCACGTTTAGGATGCCACTAAGTTTACTCAGTGTTTGCTAGTATAATGGCTTAGTAACAATGAGTTTGAGTGTGCAAAGGGCAGGAGGGTACAGTGGCAGGGTTGTGGGTCTCTGGGTAGAGGAAAGGAAGCCTGCCTTTCTATCCCTCCTAATGGGGAAATGCAGCGAGGAAATCCCTAACCTTAGCTACACAGACGCTGTCATCTTGTGTAGCTGTTAAACTCTGTTTTCACGGACCTGTCACCTATGGCTCTGACCCTGCCGGTATTAGCCCTTAAAAGGACTGATAGAAAGTGCTATCCCTATGCTGTACAGCGCTGTGTATAGATATTACACAAAAACCACAGCCACACCATGATTTAACAAGATGTTATGTATAGGATAGTATCATAGATATGCATGGCGGGATAAGGAACATGGTATCGTCCCTTAACCACAATTGATATAGGGGGCAGCACAACACACCAACCAGGAAGAACTACAGTCAGGGCCAGAAATATTTGGACAGTGACACAAGTTTTGTTATTTTAGCTGTTTACAAAAACATGTTCAGAAATACAATTATATATATAATATGGGCTGAAAGTGCACACTCCCAGCTGCAATATGAGAGTTTTCACATCCAAATCGGAGTAAGGGTTTAGGAATCATAGCTCTGGAATGCATAGCCTCCTCTTTTTCAAGGGACAAAAAGTAATTGGACAAGGGACTCTAAGGGCTGCAATTAACTCTGAAGGCGTCTCCCTCGTTAACCTGTAATCAATGAAGTAGTTAAAAGGTCTGGGGTTAATTACAGGTGTGTGGTTTTGCATTTGGAAGCTGTTGCTGTGACCAGACAACATGCGGTCTAAGGAACTCTCAATTGAGGTGAAGCAGAACATCCTGAGGCTGAAAAAAAAGAAAAAATCCATCAGAGAGATAGCAGACATGTTTGGAGTAGCAAAATCAACAGTCGGGTACATTCTGAGAAAAAAGGAATTGACTGGTGAGCTTGGGAACTCAAAAAGGCCTGGGCATCCACGGATAACAACAGTGGTGGATGATCGCCGCATACTTTCTTTGGTGAAGAAGAACCCGTTCACAACATCAACTGAAGTCCAGAACACTCTCAGTGAAGTAGGTGTATCTGTCTCTAAGTCAAAAGTAAAGAGAAGACTCCATGAAAGTAAATACAAAGGGTTCACATCCAGATGCAAACCATTCATCAATTCCAAAAATAGACAGGCCAGAGTTAAATTTGCTGAAAAACACCTCATGAAGCCAGCTCAGTTCTGGAAAAGTATTCTATGGACAGATGAGACAAAGATCAACCTGTACCAGAATGATGGGAAGAAAAAAGTTTGGAGAAGAAAGGGAACGGCACATGATCCAAGGCACACCACATCCTCTGTAAAACATGGTGGAGACAACGTGATGGCATGGGCATGCATGGCTTTCAATGGCACTGGGTCACTTGTGTTTATTGATGACATAACAGCAGACAAGAGTAGCCGGATGAATTCTGAAGTGTACCGGGATATACTTTCAGCCCAGATTCAGCCAAATGCCGCAAAGTTGATCGGACGGCGCTTCATAGTACAGATGGACAATGACCACAAGCATACAGCCAAAGCTACCCAGGAGTTCATGAGTGCAAAAAAGTGGAACATTCTGCAATGGCCAAGTCAATCACCAGATCTTAACCCAATTGAGCATGCATTTCACTTGCTCAAATCCAGACTTAAGACGGAAAGACCCACAAACAAGCAAGACCTGAAGGCTGCGGCTGTAAAGGCCTGGCAAAGCATTAAGAAGGAGGAAACCCAGCGTTTGGTGATGTCCATGGGTTCCAGACTTAAGGCCGTGATTGCCTCCAAAGGATTCGCAACAAAATTTTGAAAATAAAAATATTTTGTTTGGGTTTGGTTTATTTGTCCAATTACTTTTGACCTCCTAAAATGTGGAGTGTTTGTAAAGAAATGTGTACAATTCCTAGAATTTCTATCAGATATTTTTGTTCAAAGCTTCAAATTAAATGTTACAATCTACACTTGAATTCTGTTGTAGAGGTTTCATTTCAAATCCAATGTGGTGGCATGCAGAGCCCAACTCGCGAAAATTGTGTCACTGTCCAAATATTTCTGGACCTAACTGTATATGTTCATCATGTGTCAGGGATAGGAGGCGGTATGCTGGTCAGGATGGCAGTATAATTGATTACTAATTATCAGGGGCTCATAAAGTATATGAAGACCACAGAAGACACAATTGAGCCACACCAGCCTCCACAAGGAGTGTACATGAAAATGAAACCTAGAGTTACTTAGATGGTAACATACCTGGAAGGGAAATCCTGGAGCACACTGGGACCTGCGTCTGCCCGACGACTGTCAAAGTCTTCATCAGGGGCAGTATCGGAGATAGGCGCTGCGCCAGCGGTGACTGACACCAAGGACGCAGAAGAGATAATGGTGTCCGGACGGGCAGATACTCGTTTTTATAATGCAGGGACATGTGACATGGACATCCTATCACACATGCTGTTGCTTCTCTGGCTAAAAGTCCACTTAGCTGTGTGTGTGTCTGGGATTGGCTGACATGCTGGTCCGCCCCACTACACGCGCGCGCTTAGGGAAGGAAGACAAGGAAAAAAAAAAAAAATGGCGATCGCCATTATCCATACAGCAGTGATCTGAATGCGCTGTTCCCGCACACTATACACTGAAATTTCATAATAGTGTGAGTCACAGAGTGACTTACACTATTACAGAGGAAAGCCAGCTAGTAATTAGCTTGTCTTTTTGCTGCTAGAACCGTTCTCGAACGTATCTAGAACTATCGAGCTTTAGCAAAAAGCTCGAGTTCTAGTTCGATCTAGAACAGCCCCCAAAATCACTCGAGCTGCGAACTGGAGAACCTCGAACCGCGAACCGCGCTCAACTCTACTCAGCATGCTCCATTCACTAGTGTATGCAGGAGATCAGACAGCAGCTGCAGAACTACAAGGCTCAGCATACTCCATCCAGAACTGTATGCAGGAGTTTTTTGCCCACCAAAAAAATGACGTGGGCTTCGCCATATTTTTGTATGCTAGCAAGGTACAGCAGGCAGGTACGGCTGCCCCCAACCCCCAGCTGCCTATTTGTACCCGTCTGGGAACAAAAAAAATAGGGAAGCCCTTTTTTTAAATATTTCATGAATTTCATGAAATATTTAAAAAAAAAAATCGACATGAGCTTCGCCCCATTTTTGTGTCCAGCCAGGTACAACTAGTCAGCTGGGGATTGGAATCCGCAGCACAGGTTAGCCCGAGCTTTCTGGGCCCCTCAGCTGCAAATTGCAGTCCGCAGTCACCCCACAAAATGGCGCTTTCATAAAAGCGCCATCATCTGGCGCTGTATCCAACTCTTCAAGCTGCCCTGGTGACGGGTGGCTTGCTGATTAATAATAAGTTAATACTAGCTTTGTTTTACTAGCTAGTATTAAGTCAGAGATTCTTAATGTCAGGCAAGTTTGACCCGGCCATTAAGAACCTCCAATAAAGGGTTAAAAAAAAGACACCACACAGAGAAAAAATACTTTAATAGAAATAAATACACAGACACACTTAGAGACTTTATGTTCATTACTCCCTCGCATCCCTCCACGATCTTCTGTCTTCTTTTTCCTTCAACCCATGCAGCTCTGCTACATCAGACAGTGCTGCATGGGAGGAACACGCTGCTGCTCCCAATGCAGTCTATTCACTCGGTGAGTAGCAGAGGCTGTATTCTGTAAGCGGTGACGTCACCGCTGAAAGACGCGTTGCTATAGCAACGGTGATCTCCGTTATTGACCGGCTGTAGAAGCCGGTGAAAAATGGATCGGGGAAGCAGAATGGGGAGCCGACCATGTGCCAGAGCATCTTGCCGGTACACGGGGATGCACAAACGAGCACCGATTACCGGAGATATGCATTAACAGAACCTAGCAATGACGTCTAGCCATGTGACCAGTCTGTAGCCAATGAGATAATAGACACGTGACGTCACGGAAGGTCATATCATCAGTGCTGGTTACCGGGAGGACGCAGCGATTATCGGAAGGAAAAGCAGTGGGAGACAGAGTGCAGGACGCGTCACGGGGACCTGTAAGTGTAATGGCAATGTTTATTAACTGTATGTGTACATTTATAATGTGTTTTTATGTGTTTGTGTTTGCCTCCCATTGTTTTTAATGGGGTTCGAGAGGTTCATCGAATGGTTTGCCGAACCGAACTCGAACGGAGCCTCCGTTCGACGAACCGAATCGAACTTGAGCCTTTAGAGGCTGGCTCATCTCTAGTGGTAAGGCTCAAGCGTTCTGGCCCCCCACACTAAAACTGCAGCCACCCTTGGAAATGGCGCATTGTTTCTTAGCACCATTTCCAGGAACTTTTACTGGCTCGTCCAGTTGGAACTGATGGTGGTAGCATACTGGGTAATAAAGGGGTTAATGCCAGCTTTATATTCTCAGCTTGTACTATGCCCGAAATTCATGGTATCACGCCAAACTAGACATGGCCATTATGAATTTCTAGTAAAAAGTAAAAAATTTGAAATAAAACAAAACAAACATTTTGAGGCTAGCGATGTTCAAGCATGCTTGCTGCTACTCGGTGCTCGCCCGAGCATCTCAGTACTTGGTATACTCGGTGAGCGCCGAGTACTGGCGAAATGCTAGGGCACATACTCGGCACTGTTTACAGAGTCAGCCCAAATCCCTCAATGAGTGATCCAAGACTGCAGGTTGGTAAGCGGAAAAGTCACCGCTGCCACCATTGCCATAGTAACCTAACAAGCAGGTTACTATAGCAATGGTGATCTACGATCACCTTATTACCAACTCTGCTATTCACCGGTTCCTTCAGGAGCTTCAGGAGTTATCTCCCTATTTACTGGCACTCCTATTCAGCGGCTCATGCGGCGACAGTAATAATGTGATCAGAGATGACCGTTGCTATAGTAACCCACTCGTTAGGATATTATGGCAATGGTGGCAGCGGCGACGTCATTGCTTATCAACCCGCAGTCTCTGCTCACTTATTGAGTGATTAGACAGCACGGGGAGCAGAAGCATTGGTTGAAGAAGACAGAAGACCAGGATCGTGGAGGGGTGAGAGAAAGTAATAAAGATGGAGTCCCTAAGTGTCTGTGTATTTATTTCTAATAAAGTGGGTTTTTTTCTGTGTGGTGTATTTTTTCAACCCTTCATTGGAGATTCTTAATAGCTGGGTCAAACTTTGCCTGACAATAAGAATCTCAGGCTTAATACCATCTGGTAAAACAAAGCTGGTGTTAACCCCCTATTACCCAGCGTGCCACCCAGCACCAGGGCCGCTGAAAGAGTTGGATACAAAACCAGAAGAAGGCACTTCTATGAAAAAGCCATTGTCTGGGGTGGCTGCAGACTGCAATTTGCAGTGGGGGGCCAGAAAGTTTGGGCCACCCTGCGATGCGGATTCCAGTCCACAGCTGCCTAGTTGTACCTGGCTGGACACAAAAATTGGGCGAAGCCCATGTCATTTATTTTTAAATTTCATGAAATTCATGGAATAAAAATGGGCTTCCCTATATTCTTGGTTCCCAGCTTTGTACAAATAGGCAGCTGGGGTTTGAGGGCAGCCCGTACCTGCCTCCTGTACCTGACTAGCATATGAAAATAGGGCAAAGCCAACGTCATTTATTTTTCTTTTTGCAAAAAAACATAAAAAAAAGGGCTTCCCTGGATTTTCCATTGCCAGTGAAGGTAACACCAAGCAGTGAGGGTTAGCAGCCAGTAGCTGCTTGGATTACCCTTAGCTAGCAATAGAAAATGCAGCAGGAGCCCATGCATTTATTTTATTTTTACCCCTAACCATAGGGTTGGGGTTATGTGTTTGGGGTTTATTTTTTTTAACTGAATTTTTAAAAAAAAAAATCGACAAGGGCTTTGCCATATTTTTGTAGGCCAACCAAGTACAGCATGCAGATATGGGCTGCCCCAAACCCCCAACTGCCTATTTTTACCCAGCTGGGAACCAAAAATATAGAGAAGCCCTTTTTTATTTCATGAAATAATTAAAAAAAAAAATTGACGTGGGCTTCGCCCAATTTTTGTGTCCAGCCAGGTACAACTAGGCAGTTTGGGACTGGAATCCACAGTACAGGGTGGCCCAAGCTTTCTGCCCCTCTGCTGAGAATTGCAGTATGCAGCCGCCCAAGAAAATGGCGTGTTCATAGAAGCGCCATCTTCTGGCGCTGGATCCAATTCTTCCAGCGGCCCTGGTGCCGGGTGGCTCACTGGGTAATAATGGGGTTAGGGCCAGCTGTGTACTATCAGTTAGCCATAATCCCGAAATTCATGGTGTCATGCCAATTTTAGACATGGCCACCATGAATTTCTAGTAAAGATAAAAAAAAACACAACAAAGAGAAAAATATTTTTATTAGATATAAAACACAAAAAAATTAGTGATTCTATCTTTATTGAACTAAACATTCCCCCCTCCGCTGTAGTCCTGGCTCAAGGGTCCCACAGTATCCAATCTGGATCCAATATCATGTGATCGGTCTGCCAGAAGGAAGTCAAACCGATCAGATGATGTGTCATGCTCAAGGACCTGAATCAGATGACACATCAGCTGATTGTTTAAAAGATGTTTACACAATCAGCTAAAGCATCAAGTGGAAAAAAACGATACTCACCTCTCTACAGACTCATAGGACGCATCCGATCGGCTCCAGGACCTGCCGGTAAACAGCTGATGGTGTCACCTGACAGCATCACCTGATCATTTAAACTGGCTGGGCATTAAAAAGCTGTCCGGCTTTAATGAATGATCAGCTGATCGGCAGGCCGGCTTTTCATCGCTGGACATAAAAGATCAGATGATGCTTTCAGGTGATAGCATCAGCTGATTACCGGGAGATCCTGGAGCTGATTGGAGTGCCCCGGGAGTCTGCAGACAGGTGAGTATGCTATTTTTTTTTCTGCTGTTCACTTTCATTTTTGCTTAGCAACGAATGTACAGGCAGATAGAAGCTGCCGCACATACGATACTATGCGAATGTGCTTCTCACACCGGAGGAGGAACACACAATTCTTCCTCCCCCTAATACTAAGACAATATTGCTCACAGCAGTGACCTGTGAGTCAGAAATTCTTACAGGGGTCTTCCCCATGTTGCTCCCATGTCATTTGAACACTGTTCTTATACGTTTGTGACATTTTTAGGCTTTCTGCAGATCGCCAGGGGTGCTGCCAGAAAAATGCTTGAGTTTTCCATAGGTTAACATTGTGCTCGGTGCTCGGTCGAGCACTCAAGCTTTTCAATATGCTCGATCCGAGCATTGAACACCCGAGCATTTTACTACTCGCTCATCCCTATTAAAGACTATCTTTATTATAAAAAAAATCCGTAGTCCAACATAGTCCACAGGGAGAGCCATGTGAGCTTTGCTTCATTGCTCTGTGCAGACAAGTGTCCATACAGATTGAGAAGCAGGGAGAGCCATGTCAGCTCTGCTTCATCGCTTTGTACAGAAATATACAGAGCGAGAAGCAGGGAGAGCCATGTCAACTCTGCTTCATCGCTCTGTAGAGACAAGTGTCTTATCAGAGCAAGCAATGTCAGCTCTGCTTCATCACTCTGTACAGACAGGTGTCTCTACAGAGCGAGAAGCAGGGAGAGCATTGTCAGCTCTGCTTCATTATCTGTAAGAATAAGCGTTTCTACTTTGAGAGAAGCAGGCTGACACTGAGGGTATGATTCCACTTGCGTATGACTCGTGCTGGTCTCACATTGCATCACCCCTCACAACCTGACACTCTCCTGTCATGAGTGCCTCAGCTGCATGGAAATACATGCAGCCGACCCACTCCTGTCGGGAGAGTGTGCTCCGTGTCGGGTGATGTGATGTGAGACTCGCACAGTGACAGTCACAGTTCAATCGAGTCTATGTGCCGAAAACAGCCGATAACTACCGAGTGACGAGCAGTGCAATGAATACCTTATGGTTTTTCTTTGCCACTCTGCCCTGAATGCCAGCATCCCGGAGTCGCCTCTTCACTGTAGACATTGACACTGGCGTTTTGCGGGTACTATTTAAAGAATCTGCCAGTTGAGGACCTGTGGGGAGTCCATTTTTTAAACTACACTCTGGTTAGAGCCTGTTTGTGCTCTCCTCTGAAGGAAGTAGTACACACCATTGTAGGAAATCTTCAGTTTCTTGGCAATTTCTTGCATGTAATTCATTCATTTCTAAGAACAAGAATAGACTGTTGAGTTTCACATGAAAGATCTATTTTTCTGGCCATTTTGAGAGTTTAATGGAACAAAAAAACGTAATGCTCCAGATTCTCAACTAGCTTAAAGGAAGGTTTTATAGCTTATCTAATCAGCAAAACTGTTTTCAGCTGTGCTACCATACTTGCACAAGGGTTTTGAAGGGATTTCTAAACATCCATTAGGCTTCTAACACAGTTAGCAAACACAAAGTACCATTAGAACACTGGAATGGTATTTGTTGGAAATAGGCCTCTCTACACCTATGTAAATATTGCATTAAAGACCAGACATTTGAAGCTAGAATAGTCATTTACCATATTAACAATGTATAGAGTGTATTTCTGTTTAATTTAATGATTGCTTCACTGAAAAAAAGTGCTTTCCTTTAAAAAATAAGGAAGTATCTAAGTGACCCTAAACTTTTGAACTGTAGTGTACATAATATTAATTTATATAATAAAAATTAAAAAAAGGTTACACTTTAGTACACAAGGTGGTGTTATGATCTGGTATTTATGGACAATCATAATAAATCCCATTAATCAAGAAAAAACAAAACAACAAGAGTAGTTGGAAACTGAGCTGACCCAATCCCCTATCTATCAGACAACACTAGAGGTAGCAGTAGGATATTCCTAACACACCTAGACACCTCATCACTGCCTGAGAAACGTGCTACACCTCAAAGATAGAAATGAGAAATCCTAACTTGCCTCGAAGCAGTCCCCAAAGAAATATCAAGCCCCCAACATGCAACAATGGTGATGTAAGAAAACAAACTACACAGATAGTAAATATAAATTAGCAAAGGTGAGGCCTGACTTACTAGACACAAAAGGACAGGACAGATAACTGATTGCGGCCAGCAAAAAACCCTGCAAAAAAACACAAACTCCTGATAATATAAAATACAGAGACCACACAATCTCTCCCCGCGCAGAAAGCACTATCATCAGCAGCCGCCAGGCAGAAAATGCTCTCCTAAATACACTAGGCTCATTTGCAATAGGATTTCCTGCATTCCCAAGTAATTCCAACACCTGTCTTGGTTACAGACTCAGACTTCAGCTTCACTACCATTCCTGGCCACCAGAGGGAGCTCCACACCAGCACCCACTCGGATGACATTCACAACAGTACCCCCCTTGAGGAGGGGTCACCGAACACTCACCAGAGCCACTGGGTCTGTCAGGATTGGCATGATGAAAGGCACGAACCAATCTCTCAGCGTGAATGTCCGAAGCAAAAGCCCAGGAATTGTCCTCCTGACCATACCCCTTCCACTTAACAAGGTACTGACGCTTTCATCTATTAAGGTGGGAATCAAGAATTTTCTCTACTCTCATACTCTAGATCCCCATCTATCAACACAGGATCAGGAGGCGCCGCTGTGGGAACTGCTGGTTCCACATGTTTCTTCAACAAACACTTATGAAAAACATTGGGAAATTTAAAAGACCGAAAAAGAGCCAAACAAAATGATACGTGATTAATAATCTACAAAATCTTATAAGTCCCAATAAATCTTGGCTTAAATTTAGGAGAAGAAATCCTCATAGTAATATTTTTGGAGGACAAACAAACCATGTCCCCCACTTTAAACCGGGGACCAACAGTCCTATGCTGGTTAACAAACCTTTAGGCATTCTCCTGGGCCTGAAACAATTTGTCCACTACCTGACCCCAAATCTGCTGCATTCTCTCTATCATAGAATCAACTCCCGGACAGGCCGAAGCCTCAACCTGTTCTGAAGAAAATCTAGGGTGAAACCCAAAATTGCAGAAAAACCGAGACATTAAAGTAGCAGAGCTAGCCCTATTATTGAGAGCAAACTCTGCAAATGGCAAAAACAAAACCCAGTCATTCTGATCCGCAGATACAAAACACCTCAAATATGTTTCCAAGGTCTGGTTAGCTCTCTCAGTCTGACCATTGGTCTGAGGATGAAACGCAGAAGAAAAAGACAGCCCAATTCCTAATTTAGAACAAAATGCTCTCCAAAATCTGGACACAAACTGAACTCCTCTGTCCGACACAATATTCTCAGGAATACCATGTAAACAAACCACCTGTTGAAAAAACAAGGGCACCAACTTTGATAAAGACGGCAACTTTGGCAAGGGTACCAAATGGACCATCTTAGAAAGCCTATTACAGATAACCCAAATAACCATCATCCTCTGAGAGACAGGAAGATCCAAAACAAAGTCCATAGCATTATGAGTCCAAGGTCTCTTAGGTACAAGCAATGGAAATAACAACCCACTAGAACGTGAACAACAAGGCTTGGATTTATAACAAACTCTACAAGATTGCACAAAACTCCTAACATCCCGAGATAAAGAAGGCCACCAAAAAGACCTACTCACTAGATCCCTAGTAACAAAAATCCAAGGATGACTAGCAAAGACGGAACAATGAATCTCGACCAGAACTCTACTCCTCCATTGATCAGGAACATACAGTTTCCCCACAGGATATCTCTCAGGTTTGTCTCCCTGAAATCTCTCAAGTGCTAACTACAGATGAGCTAACCAGTCGCGGTTCGGCTCGAGTTCGGTTCGCCAAACGGGCGTCTCGTTCGACGAACCGAACTCGAACCGCATAGGAAACAATGGCAGGCAATCACAAACACATAAAAAAACCTAGAAAACACCCTCAAAGGTGTCCAAAAGGTGACAAACAACTCACAACACAACACAAACACATGGGAAAGTGACAAGGACATATACTCATGCGAAAACAAAAGAGCTGGACAAGGAAAAAGAGGAGGAGACACAGATATAGGCATGGCACGCCCCTTCTAAAATCATGTAAAACACCGCAAGGTGACTCCAAGCGGAGTCTCCCTTTTTTCCAAAAATTGTGCCACACACACACCCACCCCTTCAGTGGCAGCACTTGCATCAAGCACATTCAAAAATACGCCATACTTAACCGTCCCCAGGATGACACCGGGGTAGGTAGCAAAGTCTTTCCTGATCCCAGCTCTGTGCATCTTGGATCATCTTTAAAAACAATGTAAGCAAGGGTTACTCCAAGCGGAGTCTCCCTTTTTTCCAAAAATTGGGCCACACAGACACCCACCCCTTCAGTGGCAGCACTTGTGCCCCAGTTGTACACTTCGCAGCTAGATTTGCATCAAGAACATTCAAAAATACGCCATACTTAACCGTCCCCAGGATGACACCGGGGTAGGTAGCAAAGTCTTTCCTGATCCCAGCTCTGTGCATCTTGGATCATCTTTAAAAACAATGTAAGCAAGGGTTACTCCAAGCGGAGTCTCCCTTTTTTCCAAAAATTGGGCCACACACACACCCACCCCTTCAGTGGCAGCACTTGTGCCCCAGTTGTACACTTCACAGCTAAATTTGCATCAAGCACATTCATGAAAACACCATACTTAACCGTCCCCAGGATGACCCCGGGGTAGGTAGCAAAGTCTTTGCTGAACCATGACTTGCTCATCTTGGCTCCTTTTAAAAAACACAGCAAGCAAGGGTTACTCCAAGCGGAGTTTCCCTTTTTTCCAAAAATTGGGCCACACAGACACTCACCCCTTCAGTGGCAGCACTTGTGCCCTAGTTGCAAACAGGATTGATTTGCATCAAGCACATTCCAAATCCACAAGCATTTACTCTCCCCAGGATGACACAGGGGTAGTAAATTCCTTGTGGAACCATGCCTTGTTCATTTTGATGAACGTTAGTCTGTCAACATTGTCACTGGACAGACGCGTGCGCTTATCTGTCAGCACACACCCAGCAGCACTGAAGACACGTTCAGAGACAACGCTGGCAGCTGGCCACGACAAAATCTCCAAGGCGTAAGTGGATAGCTCTGGCCATTTTTCAAGATTTGAAGCCCAAAATGAGCAAGGATCCATTTGCAAAGTCATGGCATCGATGTTCATTTGGAGATACTCCTGTATCATCCTCTCCAGCAGTTGACTATGTGTCAGAATTGTTGTCTCTGGTGGCCTTGCAAGGGAGGGTCTAAAAAAATTATGAAAAGATTCAATAAAATTGCTGTTACCAGCACCAGATACGGTGCTACTGATACGGGTAGACTGTTGAAGATGACGAGACCGTCCCACCATGTTTGTCAAGTAACAACTGGGAGATTCACTCCCTGCACCTGCACGGTTGTTTGGTGGAAAAGCTGAGCTAAGATCGAGTAACAGCTTCTGCTGATACTCCTGCATACATGCGTTCCTTTCTATGGCTGGAATTATGTCACAAAATTTGGACTTGTTCTAATAGTGTGGCAAGCCAGTAGTCATCATCACTTCTAATTTTCACAATATGAGGGTCATGTTGGAGGTAGTGCAGCAAGAAGGCACTCATGTGTCTTGCACAGCCATGCGGACCAAGTCCACGCTGTGTTTGTGGCATAGAGGTGCTAACTGTTCTTTCTTCCTCTGACATCTCCCCCCAACCTCTTTCAACTGAAATTTGACCAAGGTCTCCCTCATCCGCTGAGTCTTCCATGTCCATGGACAGTTCGTCCTCCATTTCTTCATGTTCTCCTGCACCTTCCTCAACATTTCGCCTGCTACCATGCGCCCTTGTTGATCCCTGTCCCCCATGGTCCCATGCCTGCAGCGTTAGTGATGATGAACGTCTGGACCTTGGTGATGTTGTTGTGTCTTGCGCATATGAATCCTCCTGTAGTTCCTCCCCTTCCTGTTGTCCCACCCCCTGACTCCGAATAGTGTTTAGCGTGTGCTCCAGCATGTAAATGACTGGAATTGTCATGCTGATAATGGCATTGTCAGCACTAAACATATTCGTCGCCATGTCGAAACTGTGCAGAAGGGTGCATAGGTCCTTGATCTGAGACCACTCCATCAGGGTGATCTGCCCCACCTCTGCATCTCGTTGGCCCAGGCTATACGTCATGACGTATTGCACCAGGGCTCGGCGGTGCTGCCACAGTCGCTGTAACATGTGGAGAGTCGAATTCCAGCGTGTTGCCACATCGCATTTCAGGCAATGAAACGGCAGGCCGAAAGACTTCTGGAGCGATGTAAGTCGCTCAGCTGCGGCGGTTTAACGGCGGAAGTGAGCAGACAGTTTTCGTGCCCTGGTCAGAAGGCCACTAGACCGGGATAGTGTGTTAAAAATTTCTGGACAACAAGGTTCAACACGTGAGCCATACAAGGCACGTGTGTCACCTTGCCCAGGCGAAGGGCCGCACCCAGGTTTGCAGCATTGTCACACACGGCCTTACCAGGCTTCAGGTTGAGTGGAGACAACCATTTATTAAACTCAGTCTCCAGAGCTACCCACAACTCAGCCGCTGTGTGACTCCTATTTCCAAGACATGTCAAGCTAAAGACCGCCTGATGCCGTTGCGCTCTGCTGCCAGCATAGTAACGAGGCGTGCGTGATTCCTTCTGCGCAGTGAGAACGCTGGTGGCCTGACCAGGCAGGCTTGCGGTGGAGGTGGAGGACCCAGATGAGGTGGAGGAGGCAGAAGCAGTGGCGGAACTTGGACAGACAGAGGATTGACACACAAGTCGTGGGGACGGCAAGACTTGTGCAGCAGACCCTTCACCATCTATCACCATAGTTACCCAGTGCCCAGTCAGTGTCCATGCTTACTGGTCCAAGTATCGGTGGTGAAATGCACCCGTTCACACACAGAGTTTCTCAAGGAAGCAGTGATGTTGTGTGCGACATGCTGGTGTAGCGCGGGCACACCTTTCTTAGAGAAGTAGTGGCAACTGGGCATCTGGTACTGGGGCACAGCGACAGACATAAGGTCTCTAAAATCCTGTGTGTCCACCAGGCGGAAGGGCAGCATTTCGGTAGCCAAGAGCTTACAGAGGGATAAAGTCAACTTCTTAGCTTTGTCATGGGTCGCAGGAAATGGCCTTTTATTTGTCCACATCTGAGGGACAGAGATCTGGCTGCTGTGTGTAGACGGTGTTGAGTAGGGTGTCCCTGGAAAAATGCAGGTTTGTGAGGAAAGTGCAGGCATAGACATGATGTTGCCTTCATCCAACGTTGGTGCTATCGATGTCTGAGAGAGCTGTACACACGCACTTGTTTCCCCTTCCAAACCAACTGACGACCTACCAAGCAAACTTCCTGTTGCAGTTACACTGGTGGACGTTGTGCATGGAAAACCAGGTGTGACAGCTGTCCCCACAGTCCTAGAAGATGAAGAGCGTGCGGATGCACTGGAAGGGGCAGGCGGTGGATGGTTCGCTCCGCTAGGCCGCATTGCAGCACGGTGAGCTTCCCACTGGGACATATGATATTTATTCATGTTACGATTCATGGAAGAAGTTGTCAAACTGCTGAGGTTTTGCCCTCTACTAACAGAATCATGACAAATTTTACAGATCACATAATTTGGGCGATCTTTTGCTATGTCAGAAAAGGACCAGGCTAGGCAAGGCTTAGAGGGCATGCGACCTGCTGATCTACCCCGACTAGTGCTTAGAGGCACAGTGATGGCTGAGGATGCAGTTGTAGACGTGCTACCAGTACTCCGACTCTGTCCAGGAAGGCGCAAGGTAACTTCGTCGTCAGTTGCATCCTCCTCCACCGTCTCTGTTGACCTCCTCGAGGGCCTGACTGTGGGTTGACAGTAGGTGGGATCTAGAACTTCCTCATCATTTGTTGTGTTTGCACTCCCCTCACCCTCAGACCGAGCCTCTTCTTGCCCTGACCGAATATTTAAGTTGTCACTTCAATCTGGTATCTGCGTCTCATTGTCATCAGTATGTTCCTCATTGTCTATAACAACAGGTGTTACAGTTTGAGAAAAAGGGTTAACATTATGCTCAGAAACTTGGTCCTCATGGCCTGAATCAGAGTCACAAAGGTTCTGGGCATCACTGCAGACCATTTCCTGGTCTGTACTCACTGTAGCTTGGGAGCAGACCTCTGATTACCAGGCTATAGTGTGACTGAGCAGCTCTGCAGACTCAGCCATCTCAGTTTCACCATACTGTGCAGGGCGGATGGAGACTTCAGAGCTGGGAGAAAGCAAGTTTGATTGGGATGACAACTCAGAGGACTGGTGTTTTTTGGATGCGGTAGTTGAGGTGGCGGAGAGGGCACTTGTTGGACCACTTGAGATCCATTCAAGCATTTTCCTTTTTTGGCCATCATCTACCTTTGATCCAGTTGTTCGTGTCCGTAAAAAAGGGAGCACATCGGATTGTCCACGGTAAGTAGTAGACATCTTACTTTTGCTGGAAGATGGTCTATCTTCAGCAGATGTTAATGGAGCTTTGCCACCTTCCCCACGGACAAACCCTTTTTTTCCTTTTCCAACACGCCTCTTCCCCTTTCCACCAGCATCTGTCATTTTGCCACTCAATTTGATTGCGACAAGATTGTGCACTTAAAATATGGTAGTAAAAACTTGAGAGGTGGTGTAGATTGCAGCGGTGGTCTATCTTTATTAACAGCAGAATAAACAACAATAACTATCCCTGACAATGCAACTATGGCCCTTAAACTGGCAGCATAGTTTGCTAGTGTAATGGCTTAGTAAAAATGAGTTTGAGTGTGCAATGCAGAAGTGCTGCACATATATTTGCACCAGTGGGACACTAATGGAAGTCCAACAGCCACTTTTAGGATGCCACTAAGTTTACTCAGTGTTTGCTAGTATAATGGCTTAGTAACAATGAGTTTGAGTGTGCAATGCAGAGGTGCTGCACATAGATTTGCACCAGTGGGATACTAATGGAAGTCCAACAGCCACTTTTAGGATGCCACTAAGTTTACTCAGTGTTTGCTAGTATAATGGCTTAGTAACAATGAGTTTCAGTGTGCAATGCAGAGGTGCTGCACATAGATTTGCACCAGTGGGACACTAATGGAAGTCCAACAGCCACTTTTAGGATGCCACTAAGTTTACTCAGTGTTTGCAAGTATAATGGCTTAGTAAAAATGAGCTTGAGTGTGCAAAGGGCAGGAGGGTACAGTGGCAGGGTTGTGGGTCTGGGTAGAGGAAAGGAAGCCTCCCTTTCTATCCCTCCTAATGGGGAAATGCAGCGAGGAAATCCATGACCTTAGCTACACAGACGCTGTCATCTTGTGTAGCTGTTAAAATCTGTTTTCACGGACCTGACTGTCACCTATGGCTCTGACTCTGCCGGTATTAGCCCTTAAAAGGACTAATAGAAACTTCTGTCCCTATTCTGTATAGTGCTGTGTATAGAGCGTACACAGCAGTATCGGAGACAGGAGCTACGCCAGCGGTGACTGACACCAAGACGCAGAAGGCAGATAATGGCGTGCTGGAGGAAAATTTCCGTTTTTATAATGCAGGGACATGTGACATGGACATCCTATCACACATGCCGTTGCTTCTCTGGCTAAAAGTACACTTAGCAGTGTGTGTGTCTGGGATTGGCTGACATGCTGGCCCGCCCCACTACACGCGCGCGCTTAGGGAAGGAAGACAAGGAAAAAAAAAAATGGCGATCGCCATTATCCAAACAGCAGTGATCTGAATGTTCCCGCACACTATACGCTGAAATTTCATAATAGTGTGAGTCACAGAGTGACTTACACTATTACAGCGGAAAGGCAGCTAGTAATTAGCTTTTTTCTTGCTGCTAGAACCGTTCTCGAACGTATCTAGAACTATCGAGCTTTAGCAAAAAGCTCGAGTTCTAGTTCGATCTAGAACAGCCCCTAAAATCACTCGAGCCGCGAACTGGAGAACCTCGAACCGCGAACCTCGCTCAACTCTAGTGCTAACCTCAAATCAGGCGAAATGGCAGAGAGAACCACACCTTCATTCAGGATGGTAGATGATCCAGCAACATCAAGAGAATCAGCAAAGAAACTTCTAGAGAGGGCATTTGCGTTAATATTCTTGGTGCCTGGTACAAAAGAGACCACAAAATCAAAACACATAAAAAATAGAGCCCACCTGGCCTGCCTAGGATTCAGTCTCTTAGCCAATTCAAAGTAGGTCAGATTCTAATGATCAGTAAGCACAAGGCACAAGGCTTCAGTTTGGAAGTTATAGGATTTATTTGAGACAAAACAACTCTTGCTCCAATTTCTGAAGCATCTATCTCCACCTGAAACAGAAGAGAAACATCAGGTTGCTGCAAGACTGGGGCAGACGTGAACCTCTTTTTAAGCTCCTGGAAGGCCATAATGGCCTCTGGGGTCCAATTTTCAACATCAGTTCCCTTTTTAGTCAAATCTGTCAAAGGCTTAACAATACTAGAGAAATTGCCTATATATTTTGGTAGAAATTTGCAAAAGCCAAAAATTTCTGAAGAGATTTCAAAGAAGTACCCTGAACCCAGTCATAAATGGCCTGGACCTTAACCGGGTCCATTTCATTATAAGACGGGGACAAACAAAATCCCAAAAAGGATTTTTTTTGTACACCAAAGAGAAAGTTTGACCCCTTAACCTACAATGCATTGTTCTTAAGAACCTGAAAAACAGTCCGATCTTGCTCAATATGAGAGTCCCAATCATCAGAAAAAAACAAAATATCATCAAAATAGACGATCAGAAATTTACCAATTAGTTCCCGGAAAATATCAACCATGAATGACTGGAAGATGGAGGGGGCATTAGTAAGTCCAAAAGGCATCACTAGGTACTTAAAATGCCCCTCAGGTGTATTAAAAGCTATTTTCCATTCATCACCCTCCTTAATTCGAATGAGATTGTACGCCCCCTTAGGATCAAGCTTAGTAAACCATTTATCCCAATTAACTCTGGAAAACAGATCTGACATCAGAGGCAAAGGACCAGAAAGGATAGGAAATCCCACCATAACATCTTTCACAGTATCAGCAAGACCCTTCCAAAAAAGTGCCGCAAGAGCATTATCATTCCATTTGGAAAGGACCGCCCACTTTCGGAATCTCTGACAAAAAAATTCAGCAGAGTCTTGACCCTGGATTAATGCCATCAAGGCCTTCCCAGCTTGATCAACAACATTAGGTTCATCATACAGCAATCCCAGTGCCTGAAGAAAGGAATCCACATCAGCAAGAATCAGATCACCAGGTACCAAGGAATAGGCCCAGTCCTGAGGGTTATCGCGCAACAAGGAGATGACAATCCTAACCTGCTGCACGGGACTCCCTGAGGACTCAGGTCTTAGGCAAAAATAATTTACAATTATTTTTAAAGTTCAGAAATTTAGATCTATACCCCGAGGACAATTCAGGAATGGTAATTTTAGGTTCTACAACAGGAGTCTGTCTAAGATAAGCCGATATACCCTGAACCTCAGAAGCAAGGTGCACAACACGATTAGAAAACTGGTTAATATCCATGCCAGCAAAAGATCTTCCATGGAACCCAAATAATAAGAGCAAAAATATAAAGAATAAAAAAAAAAATCCTTCTTTTGAGTACCTTTTTTTTGTTTGGCTGGTGATACTGTTATGATTTGGTAACCGTGGAAGATCATAAAAAATCCCATTAATCAAGAAAAAAGAACACCACAAGAGTCGTTGGAAACTGAGCTGACTGCAATCCCCTATCTATCAGACAATAGAAGTAGCAGTGGGATATTCCTAACACACCTAAACACCTCGGCACTGCCTGAGAAACATGCTACACCTCAAAGATAATAATGAGGAATCCTAACTTGCCTCAGAGCAGTCCCCAAAGAAATAGCAAGCCCTCAACATGTACCAATGGTGATTTAAGAAAACACAATACACAGATAGAAAATATAGATTAGGAAAGGTGAGGCCCGACTTACTATATACAACAGGACAGGACAGATAACTGATTGCGGCTAGCAAAAAACCCTGCAAAAAATACCAAACTCCTGATAATAAAAAATACTGAGACTACATGGTCTCTCCTCCACTATATCAGGTACTCTTGCGCCTGACACTTTAGACAGAACTGCAGATATAATGGAAAGGAACAAAATCACAGAACAAATAATATTCAAGTACAAATAATCCAAACATGAACAGGGAGCAAGCTCCCTTTCTTTCTTGAGTAACTGCCCTGCTCAAAGAAGCAGAAAGACAGATGCTCACATACAAGAAACCAAATGCAGAACCAAATGGAATAAGAAGAAACACCCTTAAGTGCAATTTCAGCAATTAAGCACAGAAACTAGAAAACTTATCTGAAGTAGATTCAGTCACAGAAGAAATTTGAGAAACTGAAGGGGAAAACTCCCAGATATCTTCAGAAGCAGGCAGAAAGCATTATCACTGGCAGCCGCCAGGCAGAAAATGTTCTCCTAAATACACTAGGCTTATTTGCAATAGGATTTCCTGGATTCCCAATTGACTCCAACACCTGTCTGGGTCACAGACTCAGACTTCAGCTTCACTACCATTTTTGGCCACCAGTGGGAGCTCCACACCACCACTCACTCGGATGACATTCACAACAGGGTGGGCCATAAGTATAGATACACCTTGATAAAATAGAAGTGGTTGCTTATATCACCTTACCATTTGTGGCATATTAGTACATGGGATGGCCAAACATTTGAGGCCAGGTGATGCCCATGGCGGCCATCTGCAAAGCCGCCATTTTGAATTTAACTTACATTTTTTCAATGTGAAGGGGGTTATGTGACACATCAAACATTTAGAGTATTGCACAGAAAAAATAATGGTGTGCTCATTTTTAATGTAGCTTTATTCATTATCGAGTTATTGACACATTTGTGTCATGGAACAACAACAGTAACCCACTAAAAGATGTGCTCAAAGTGCTGCCCATTGTGTTGAATTGTCAATGCTATTCTCTTCTCCCACTCTTGACATACCGCAGAAAAAATGGTACCACAAGCCTCCTGTATATGTTGCTTCAAGTGCCCCATCCCCTGTATTCTGGAGCTGCAGTATTGCTCTTGGTGTGTCCAGCACAATAAGAACACTATATATTGTACAATATTATTTTATTCTATTTTTGTTTTAATAAAAATTGAAAAAAGAAATGCTTTCAGATTTAAGAAGAAATTAATTATTTCATCACCTTATTGTCCATTACATGCTTCACCTAAAATTCTCTTTTCCATGTGTATTGTCGCTGTAGTTTCAGGTACCATTTTCAGGTGGGAGAGGTATAGAGGTGCTTTCCAAAAGCATTTGCAGATATAAGAGAGTTAAACCTGTTAACCTCAAAGTTTTAAGAAAGAAAAAAATCCACAACCTAAGAAACATGGTGCTTTAAAAGACTCATGTTTTATCATGCAGTCCATTCTCATCTACCAGTCCCCAAAGTGGAAAAAAACGGAAGATCATCATTACCCCTAATTGCCATTTACAGCTATACACTACAGCAGGAAGTGTCCTGAGTAAGATTAAAAATGCATTTCACTGTGATAGCATAGACTATTATTCCAAAGGTTATTTCTACCCTTGAACCAGCAAGGAAAGTTTAATTAAATTCGCAGCAGCTGCATCAGTTCTCAATTTTATCCTTGTTCTTTGGATATGATGACATTTTGCAGTACTTGCCTTTGCATGGCATATTTCAACAGTATCTTCAGAAAGAGAAGATGGCATCTTAGAAATCAAAATGGTTGACTCCTGTAGCCGAATTGTAATCAACTTTAAGTGATTTCAGTTCAATTGACATTTAAGAGTTATTATAAATGTTGAATTTCTGTAGTATTGTCATATTTATGTGTTCAAAAATCCACTGCTGTGTTTCAGACAAAGGGTCACATCTGTTCATGAATAATTTTTTTTCAGCTGGATTACAATCAACACAACTGTTGCTTACAGGATGAAACAACGTTTTATCCTACGGACAAAAGAAAAATAAGTTTAGATGACATATTTATCAAACAAAACTGAGTAGAATTATAATTATATAGTTTTATATACATTACAGTGAGGAGCAAAAGGTAGCAATGTTTTAAACTTTTGACTTTCATGCTCTATATCTCACTATTTATTACAGCTTGAAGCGTGAGACTACCTTAATTTTATAGACACTCATCTTGGCTATCTCATTCATAATTTTGACTTGCAACTATTAAAGTGGTTAACCAGCTTATTTTACTTATTTTTTGTTATTTCACTATTGGGCTACATTGGGGCAGGTGAGTAGACAGCAACTACCTACCTGCCCTGATGTCAGCCCCTCTCCCCCGGCTCAGAGTGGCCATGTGACCGCTCCTGTCATGATTTTGTTGCTTCCTGTGATAATACATCAACAGGGGCTGGACCTTGTTGACGGGTATCACGGCCGATGTCATATTGCCGTCCTGCAGGTGAACAGGTACAGTGCGATGGGCCCCGACCCTCTCATCCTCCCCCACTCCCTGTGCGCTGCTATCTGTGCTATGTATGGGGACGGGTCCTGGACAAACAAGGTTACCCTCTCTGTCTAGGACACCGTCAGCGCTGTTTGCCACAGCTCATTGTGATGTATGGGACCTGGGTAACTGTGTGCCCCTTCCCCCGTGTGCTGTCTCCTCACACTGTGATGAACAAAGCCTCCAGCGCTCCTGGCTTTTGAATACAGCCAGGAGCAGAGACCAGGGGGGTTACCTGACACCAGCAAACAACAGCACTGAGCTCTGCATCACCTAGATGTAAGCAGGCTGCACTCATCACAGCATGGAGGAGAAGACAAAGCAGAGGTGAGAGAGGGGGGGCAGAGAACAGCGTACAGGGGGAGAGAACAGACTGCATGGGGAGAGAGCAGAGTACATGGGTGAGAGACAGAGCGGGTGGAGGCAGAGAAGAGAGTGCAGGGGGAGAGAAGAAGAGAAGACAGTGCACAGGTGAGAGACAGAGTGGTGTGGCAGCAGAGAAGAGAGTGCAGGGGGAGAGAACAAAGTGCACGGGTGAGAGACAGAGCAGGGGGAGGGAAGGCAGCAGAGAAAAAGTGCAGGGGAGAGAAGATAGTGCACGGGTGAGAGACAAGGTGGGGGAGGAGGGCAGCAGAGAAGAGAGTGCAGGAGGAGGGAAGACAGTGAACGGGTGAGATACAGAGCGGGGGGCAGCAGAGTGCAGGGAGAGAGAAGAAGTGCACAGGTGAGATGCAGAGTGGGGGAAGGGGGTGCTGGAGGGGCAGAGGAGACAGATTCCAGGAGGGGGGATTATATATATTATATATCTCTAGGTGTGTGTGGGTGGGTGCATGTCAGTATTTGTGTATGTGTTTATATATCCTATAGACTCCCATTGGGAGCTATATATAGTCTTCATTACATGGTATTCATTTATCTGTCATGTGCTGGGAGAAAATACTGACAGGGAATGAGTGTGCAGATGGTGGGCAGAGGGTGGGGCTGGACAGTGAGGCTAGGCGGTGCCAGCTCTGACTGTGAGGTTTGGCATAGGAAGATGTCTTGTTTGGTTGAGCTGCATGTAAACAAAGAACTGCAGAGAATAAAGGGATAATTCAAGAGGAACAAAAGTTAGAAAACAAAAAAAAAAATGTAGGGGTGTTTTATATGACAATAAAGCACAGATTAGCTTAAAACATTTTTGGAGTTTATGTCGGACAACTCCTTTAAGCATGTTAATAGTAATACAGATTATTGTCATTTCCCTGCATTGTTATCGTTTTGCTCCTAAAAATCTAAAATTTAATTTGTATTATTTTGTTAGTATTTTGAATATCCACCTTTGGCCTCAGCACTGCCTGAATGCTTCTAGACATGCTCTAGATCAGATTCAAGCATGACTTGACCAAAATCTAATCTTAGATCTCTTCTATATGTTCCCAATGCTGGTGCACACTGAGACTCGTGTACAGTGCTTTGCACAGTGCTTGCATGGATATTTATGATCTCACTATAACAGAGCATATTAGTCACCTTCACTGCCGTGTTTGTTGAGTTGACTTATGTACTTCAATACTTTACCTGGATATACACCTCTAGAATTTTGCATGGATGGATGGCTTTCATTTGCTATTCTTCCAACTGTCATGACACTCCCATGATGTAGTTCGCCCAAGCATCTCAATAATCAGTATACTCGGCGAGTGCCGTGTACCGGTGAGATGCTCGCGCACATGGTCAGCTCCCTGTCTCTGCATGTGGGCACTCTTAACAGAGTCAGCCCACATGCAGGGATTGGCTGTCACAGCCGGTGATGAATAGCGACACCACAAATCAGGTGATCGGAGATCACCGTTGCTATAGTAACCCACCCGTCAGGTTACTATGGCAATGGTGGCAGCGGTGATGTCACCGCTTACCAAACTGCAGCTTCTGCTCACGCAATGAGTGATTACACAGCACAAGGGAGCAGAAGCGTTCTTCCTCCCCTGTGCTTTCTGATATAGCAGAGCTGCATGTGTTGAAGGAGAAAAAAATCAGAAGACCAGGATTATGGAGGGGTGAGAGGGAGTAATAGAGATGGATTCTCTAAGTGTGTGTGTGTGTGTGTATTTATTTCTAATAAAGTATTTTTTCTCTGTGTTGTGTTTTTTTTTAACCCGTTATTGGAGATTCTTAATGGCCGGGTCAAACTTGCCTGACATTAAGATTCTCGGGCTTAATAGCAGCTGGTGAAACAAAGCTGGTAATAACCCTTTATTACCCAGCGTGCCACCCGGCACCAGACCCGCTGGAAGAGTTGGATACAGCACCAGAAGATGGCGATTCTATGAAAGCGCCATTTTCTGGGGCAAGTGCAGACTGCAATTTGCAGCAGTAGGGCCAACCTGCACTGCAGATTCCAATCCCCAGCTGCCTTGCTTTACCTGGCTGGACATAAAAATTGGGTAAAGCCCATGTCGTTTTTTTTAATTATTTCATGAAATTCATTAAATATTTAAAAAAAGGGCTTCCCTATATTTTTGGTTTCCAGCCAGGTACAAATAGGCAGCTGTAGGTTGGGGGCAGGCCGTACCTACCTGCTGTGCCTGGTTAGCATACAAAAATATGGCAAAGCCCGCACTATTTATTTTTAGTTTTTAGGCTTTCCTGGATTTTTTATTGCTAGTAAAGGTAACACCAAGTAGTGGGGGTTAGCAGCCAGTAGCTCCTTGGATTACCCTTAGCTAGCAATAGAAAATGTAGCGGGAGCCCACACATATTTTTTTTAATTATTTATTTGAAATAACTAAAAAAAAAATGGGCTTCCCTGTATTTTGATTGCCTGACGTCACAGTACTGTAAAGATAAATAAATAATTAAAAAAAATGACATAGCGCTCTGCGGTATTTTTCATTCTCTGCACAGATAAAGCAGATGGCTAAGGGCTGCCACCACCATCTGCCTGATTTACCTTGATTGGTGATCAAAATAAAGGGAAGCTGATTAATTTGTTTTATTTAAAAAAATAATAAAAAAAAATGCGTTGGCTCCCGCCGTATTTTGATCGCCAGTCAGGTAAAGCCAGGCAGCTGGGGGCTGGGATTCTTGGCAGCCCGCAGCCGCCCCTGGAAATGGCGCATTCTTTCTTAGCACAATTACCAGGTGCTATAACAGGCTCATCCAGCGGCCATGATGGCGGTTGCTCACTGGGTAATAAAGGGGTTAATACCAGGTTTGTATTCTCAGATGGTACTAAGCCCGAAGATCATTGTGTCTCGCCAAATTAGACATGGCCACCATTCATTTCTAGGAAACAGTAAAAACAAAAACAACACAGAGAACATTTTTTATTAGAAATAAAACAAAAAAAAACATTTAGAGACTCCATCTGTATTATAAAAAAATCTTTAGTCCGACTTTATCCACTGGGACAGCAATGTCAACTCTGCTTCATCACTGTGCACAGACAGCGTCTATAAATAGTGAGAAGCAAAGAGCAAAGTCAACTCTGCTTCATCACTGTGCACAGACACATACTATACATAGTGAGAAGCACAGATAGTTATGTCAGATCTGCTACATCGCGATGTAGCAGGATGACAGTGAGGGGATGATTGCACTTGCATTTCGCATTGCATCACCCCTCTCTCAGGACAGGAGCGCCTCAGCTGCATGTAAATACATGCAGCTGACCCGCTCTCATCGGGAGATTGTGTGCCATGATGCGATGACACTCGCATCACGGCACACCAGGACCTTTGATGACATCATACTCACGTGACCAGTCTGTAGTGAATGAGGTAATACTGCATTCACACATGACTGATCATATAGGTATGACGTCACGGTCACAGCAGGTCCTTTTAGCCAGAGGTGCTTACTGGGGGAAAAACAATGATCAGACAGACGTGGAAGCAGAATCGCTTGGAGACACAGGACGCATCGTGGGACCTGTAAGTATGATCATAATGTTTTTTTTAATAATATGCTTTTTTCAACAGCCCCTGGACCCAAATTGTAACACGAACTGTAACACGAACATCCCAGAAAGCTCGTGTTTGGGGTCGTATGCACAAACACTATGTGTTCGTTACGGACCCCGAACATTAAAGTTTGGGTTCGCCCATCCCTAATTATGAATCAAAATGTATTTAGCACCAACACATTCTACAACATTATAAACACTTTCATCTTAAAGCTGGTAAAAATTCTGGCTTTACAAAGAGATTACAAAACTTGTAATGTCACCAGGTGGCCTGGATTCTTGTTACTGCAGATGCGTAAAGATACTGAGGATTATTCTTACAATTTAGAATACATAACAGTTTTTCTACAAGGAAACCTCTAGTTAAAAATTACAATGGTACATTCAGGTTTTTCCAGATTTTTTCCTTAAAGAGGAAGCTTGATTTTTTTTGTTATTCAGAAATAGGAACACCCTTCTTACTGGATTTTCTTGGTATTATGGGTTAGCCTCTTCTATTTCAAAGTGGATATACTGCAATTTCAGAAACAGCTCATAGTGTTGCCTCTGGAAAAATTATAGCTAATTTTTTGCTCATTCTCTATTTTTCCCTTAACTGTAGCTGATTTTGTTTGCGATAATTAATAAATATTACATAAAAAGGGAAAAATTATGGATCAGCAACTGTTAAAATAACTGGTAAAATAACATTTAAAGATAATAAACATAAAAATACACATATATAAACAGTACTAGAGATGTAAAAACATTTGTAATTTAAATGTGCCAGCCTTGCAAATATTCCTAACAAATGTCATTTCTGCTTAATAAATTGACACAAATCACATAATTAAAAAAAACCTTCAATTGCCTTAAAAATACTATCATGGCTGAAAATGTTGGCATCCTTAAAATTTTTCCAGGACATTAAGTCTTTCTCCTAGAAAATTACTGCAATTACACATTTTGTCATACACATTCATCTCCATTGTGTATATTGGAAGAACTAAAAAAACAAAGAAAGAAAAGGAAAATTGAAAAAAATTTCACACAAAACCCCCAAAACGGGTGGTACAAAATTGTTGGCACCTTTCAAAAATTTTATGTAAATAACTACAGTATTTTCAGGATTAAAAGGCGCACTTTTCCCCCCAAAACTGGGGGGGAGATGGGGATGCTTCTTATAATCCAGATATGGATTACTTGGGTAGCAGTGGTGGAGTGGTGTCACAGGAGGCAGGGTCGGTGATATTGAAGGCTCACAGGAGACGGTATCATTGCAGTGGAGTGCTCAGGAGGGTCACAGCACAGAGAGTCTGCAACACCGCAGGCTTGGGGGTATCATGGCGCTGAGCACCATTAATCTACCAGTGTGCTGAGGGCTCCATTGAACTGCCAGCTGTTGATGAGATAAACTTCAAGAAAATGTCCGTGAAGGCCAATCAGCACAAGTGCTGCCTCTGTGGCCTTTTTCTTGAAGTTCATTGCATCAACAGTCAGCATTTCAATGGAGCCCGCAGTGTGCTGGCAGATAAATGGCACCCGCCGCAATACCCTGACCCCGCAGTATGCTCGATACTCCATCCACTGACCCTCCTTAGCCATGACACCTTCTCCTCTGAGCCCGCAGCATCACCTACCTAGCTTCCTGTGACACTCCTAAGCCGCTCCACCACGTCACTCCACCTGGTGATCTATGATAAGGCACAGTAGGAAAATGACTGACCCTTATTTTAACATTAAAATATATTTTTTCCTTCCTCTAAGTTTGTGGTGCATTTTATAATCCAGTGCATCTTATAAAACAAAATACTATGGTATTTTTCAAGGATTTGATGCTTGTTTAAACTCACCTGTGGCAAGTAACAGGTGTGGGCAATATGAAAATTACACCTGAAACCAGATAAAAATGTGACAAGTTGACTTAATCTATAAATTTCGTGCTTGTGTGTGCCATATTAAGTATGACAAACAGAAATAGGAGAAGAAAATTTCTAAGGACTTAAGAACCAAAATAGTTGAAAAATACATTTTTTTGCTTTTATTTGTACATTTGGCAAACATTTTGAGAAGTTTGCAATATTCAAACTTCAAATTTTTATCCCTATAATCCCCAGCCTGTTTTCCCCTTAAAGATCCCAAAAAAATAGTTTAGCAATTTTCACAAGTGTCACTTTATGAGGTTATAACTCTTGAACGCTTCAACGGATCCTGGTGATTCTGACAATTGTTTTGTGACATATAGTACTTCGTGTCACTGGTAAATTTAGGCAGATATGTTTTGCGTTTATTTGTGAAAATTTTGGAAATTCTGCGAAAATTTTGCAATTTTTAAAATTTGAAATTTTATGCTCATAAATCTGAGAGAAATGTCACACAAAATAGTTAATAAATATTATTTCCCACATGTCTACTTTACACCAGTGCAATTTTTGAAACAATTTTTTTTTTCGTTAGGAAGTTACAAGGCTTCAAAGTTCATCAGCAATTTTTCCTTTTTCCCAGAAAATTTATAAAAAACATTTTTTAGGTACCACATCACATTTGAAGTGATTTGAGAAACCTAGACGACAGAAAATACCCAAAAGTGACCCTATTCTAAAATCTGAACCTCTCACTCTGCTCAAAACCACATCCAAGAAGTTTATTAACCCTTTAGGAGCTTCACAGCAACCAAAGCAATATGGAAGGAAAAAATTAAAATTTTATTCTTTTACACTAAAATGTTATTTTAGCCATAAAATGTAACATTTTCACAAGGGTATCCGGAAAAAATGCACCATAAAATTAATTGTGCAATTTCTCCTGAGTACACCGATATCTCACAAGTGGTGAAAATTAATTGTTTGGGCGCACAGCAGAGCTAGGAAAGGAAGGAGCCTCATGTTGCATTTGAAGACCCCCTGAGGTGCCTAAACAATAAATCTCCCCCACAAGTGACCCCATTTTGGAAACTAGACCCCTCATGGAATTTATCTAGATGTTTAGTGAGCACTTTGAACCCCTGGAGGCTTCACATAAGTTTATAATGTTCAGCCGTGAAAATATATATATTTCTTTACCACGAAATTGTTTTTTCAATCAGGTAGCTTTTTTTTCACAAGGGTATCAGGAAAAAATGCACCATAAAACTTGTTGTGCAATTAGTCTTGAGTACAGATACCTCATATGTGGTGGAAAGTAATTGTTTGGAAGCATGGCATGGCTCAGAAGAGAAGGAGCCCTATTTAACAGCAACATTGGTTGGAATTATTAGTGGATGCCATTTTGCGTTTGGAGAACCCCTGAGGTGTCTAAGTAACTAGACCCCCATGGCATAAACCTAGATGGGTAATGAGCACTTTGTAACCTCACGTGCTTCATACATTGAGCCATAAAACAAAAAAGTGCTTTTTTTCATAAAATTGTTATTTTAGGCTAAATTTTTTAATTTTTACAAGGTTAAAAGGATAAAATGCACTGCAAGATTTGTTGGGCAATTTGTGCTGAGTACGCTGATTTCTCATATGTATCAGAAAAACAATGTTTGGGTGCACGGCAGAGCTCCAGAGTGTAGGAGCATCATTTGACTTTTTAAATGGAAAATTAGCTGGAATCGTTAGCCGCACCATGTTGCGTTTGGAGATCCCCTTATGTGCAGAAACAGTGGAGCTCCCCCACATGTGACCCAATTTTGGAAACTAGGTCCCCCATACAAAAAATTATTAGTTTGGCGAAATAAAAAATACGGACATCAGTAAAAAAAAAAATGAGCGCCTGCAACTGACACTAAAGGGTGCTTTACACGCTGCGACATCGCTAACGATATATCGTTGGGGTCGCGTCTTTAGTGACGCACATCCGGCACCGTTAGTCACATCGCAGCGTGTGGCACCAAGGAGCGACGATTAACAATCGCAAAAACGTCAAAAATCGTTGATCGTTGACACGTCGCTCCTTTTCCAAATATCGTTAGTGGTGCATGCCGCTGGTTGTTCGTTGTTCCTGCGGTGTCACACATTGCTATGTGTGACGCCGCAGGAACGACGAACATCTCCCTACTTGCGTCCACTGGCAATGAGGAAGGAAGGAGGTGGGTGGGATATTCTGCCCGCTCATCTCCGCCCCTCCTCTGCTATTGGGAGGCCGCTTAGTGACGCCACAGTGACGTCGCTATGACGCCGAACACACCTCCCCCTTGAAGGCGGGATTGTTTGGCGGTCACAGTGACGTCGCTGAAAAGGTATGTGAGTGTGACGCTGCTGTAGCGATAATATTTGCCACCAAAAGTTGCACAAACGATGGGGGTGGGTGCTATCGCGCACGACATCGCTAGCGATGTCACAGCGTGTAAAGCACCCTTTAGGCAAGTGCCACATGTGACAGCGATGCACGAATCTTGCATTGCTTCATCCAGCACATCCGCACACTCCTGTCTGGAAGAGAGCGACCGTGCCGGATGATGCGATGTGATACTCGTGCATCGCACTCATGTGTGGCACTGGGCCGACCCTTACAATATTCTGTAAAAAATACTGTAGTTGACTTTTTTATTTTTTCCGTATCCCCGATGCTTTTTGTATCGCATCTGTCCGTACGTCCCGCCAAGTGCTGATCAGGGATGCACATAACGGATCTGCATCCGTGGTCAATTTTTGGCGTGACTTTTTTCCGTATCTGCAACGCGTTTTGTATCACATTTGTCCGTGCGTCCCGCCAAGCGCTGATCAGGGATGCACATAACGGATCGGCATCCCTGCTCAATTTTTGAGGTGACTTTTTTTTCCGTATCCCTAACACTTTTTATATCTCATCTGAACGTTCGTCCTGCAGCGGCCGATCAGTGCACCGCATCTGTGCATTTGAAAAGTCAAATGGCGTTCCTTCTCTTCTGAGCCCCGCCATGCGCCCAAACAATTTATTTCCACCACATATGAGGTATCTGCGTACTCAGGAAAAATTGCACAATACATTTTATGGTGCATGTTTTCCTGATACCGTTGTAAAAAAAAAAGCTACCTGGTTGATGCAAAAATTTTGTGGTAAAAAGAAAAAAATTCACGGTTTAACCTTATCAACTTCGGTGGAGCCCCTGGGGATGCAAGGGGCTCACCAAACATCTAGATAAATTCCATGAGGGGTCTAGTTTCCAAAATGGGGTCACTTGTGGGGAAGCTCCACTGTTTAGGCACCATAGGGGGTCTCCAAACGTGACATGGCGTCCGCTAATGATTCCAACCAATTTTGCTGTCAAATGGTGCACCTTCTCTTCTGAGCCCCGCCATGCGCCCAAACAATTTCTTTCTACCACATATGAGGTATCTCCGTACTCAGGAGAAATTGAACAATATGTTTTATGGTACATTTTTTCCTGATACCCTTGTGAAAAAAAAGCTACCTGGTTCAAGTAACAGTTTTGTGGTGAAAAAAAAAAATTGTATTCATGGCTCAACATTATAAACTTTTGTGGAGCCCCTTGGGGCTCGCTAAACATCTAGATAAATTCCTTGAGGGGTCTAGTTTCCAAAATGGGTTCACTTGTGGGGGAGTTCCATTGTTTAGGCACCTCAGGGGGGTCTCCAAATAAAACATTACATCAGCTAATGATTCCAACCAATTTTGCTGTCAAATGGTGCTCTTTCTCTTCTGAGCCCCGCCATGCGCCCAAACAATTACTTTCCACCACATATGAGGTATCGTCGTACTCAGGAAAAAATGATACCCTGATACCCTTGTGAAAAAAAAGCTACCTAGTTGAAGCAACAGTTTAGTGATAAAATGTTTTTTCTCTTTTCACGGCTCAACGTTATAAACTTCTGTGAAGTACCCAGGTGTTCAAAGTGCACACTTAACATCTAGAAAAATTATTTGAGGGCTCTAGTTTCCAAAATGAGGTCACTTTTGGGGGAGCTCTATTGTTTAGGTACTTCATGGGGTCTTCCAACCCGACATGGCGTCCGCTAATGAGTGCCACTTATTTTGCACTCAAAAATTCAAATATCGCTCTTTGCCTTCCGAGACCTGCCATGTGCCTAAACATTTGATTTCCACCACATATGGGATATCTGCGTACTCAGGAGAAAATGCACAATACATTTTATGGTGCATTTTTTACTGATACCCTTGTGAAAAAAAAGCTACCTAGTTGAAGCAAGAATTTTGTGTTAAATTTTTTTTTTCTTTTCACGGCTCAACGTTATAAACTTCTGTGAAGCCCCCAGGGGTTCAAAGTGCTCACCAAACATCTTGAAAAAAATTTGAGGGCTCTATTTTCCAAAATGAGGTCACTTGTCAGGTAGCTGCATTGTTTAGGTTCCTCAGGGGGTCTTCAAACCCGACATGGCGTCCGCTAATGAGTGCAGCTAATTTTGCACTCAAAAATTTAAATGGCGCTCCTTGCCTTCCGAGCCCGGCCGTGTGCCCAAACATTTGATTTCCACCACATATGTGGTATCTGCGTAGTCAGGAGAAAATGCACAATACATTTTATGGTGCATTTTTTCCTGATACACTTGTGAAAAAAAAGCTACCTAGTTGAAGCAACAGTTTTGTGGTAACATTTTTTTTTTCTTTTCACGGCACAACGTTATAAACTTCTGTGAAGCCCCCAGGGGTTCAAAGTGCTCACCAAATATCTAGAAAAATTATTTGAGGGCTCTAGTTTCCAAAATGGGGTCACTTGTGGGGAAGCGCCATTGTTTAGGCACCTCAGGGGGTCTTCAAACCCGACATGATGTCCGCTAATGAGTGCAGCTAATTTTGCATTCAAAAATTCAAATGGTGCTCCTTCCCTTTCAACTTCTGCCGTGCACCCAAACAATTGATTTTTACCACATATGGGGTATCAGCGTACTCAGGAGAAAATGCACAATAAATTGTAGGGTGCACTTTCTCTTTTCTTTCTTGTGAAAATGAAAATTTTATGGCTAAAGTAACATTTTTGTGTTAAAAAGTAAAATTTTCATTTTTTTTCCTTCCACATTGCTTTGGTTGCTGTGAAGCTCCTAAAGGGTTAATAAACTTCTTGGATGTGGTTTTGAGCAGTGTGAGGGGTGCAGTTTTTAGAATGGGGTCAATTTTGGGTATTTCCTGTCACCTAGGCCTCTCAAAGTCACCTCAAATGTGATGTGGTCCCTATAAAAAATTCTTTTGTAAATTTTGTTGGAAAAATGAGAAATTGCTGATGAAATTTGACCACTTCTAACGGAAAAAAAATTTGTTTCAAAAATTGCGCTGATGTAAAGTAGACAAGTGGGAAATGTTATTTAGTAACTATTTTGTATGACATATCTCTCAGATTTATGGGCATACATTTTCAAAGTTTGAAAATTGCGAAATTTTCAAAATTTTCGCAAAATTTCCTAAATTTTCACAAATAAACGCAAAAAATATCGGCCTAAATTTACCACTGACATGAAGTACAATATGTCACGAAAAAAACAATGTCAGAATCGCCAGGATCTGTTGAAGCATTCCAGAGTTATAACATGTCAAAGTGACACTGGTCAGAATTGCAAAAAAATGACCCAGTCATTAGGGTGTTTTAGTGGCCGGGGTGAAGGGGTTAAATGGCACAGTCATTATGTGACAGCGCCATTTTAATGGCATCGGCGGTAAACATTTATTCACCGGCCGATACCGGAAGTCATATGATGTGATCACATGACTTCCGGTGGTTGTCATGGTAGCACAGGGTCATGTGATGACTCATATAGCTCACATGATTTATTTTCGGTTTCACCCAGCCCAGAGCTGGGTGAGGCAGAAAATTAGCATATCTGCTGTTTACAGCTGTATAGCTGTGATCTGCAGGTATGGCAGATTGATCAGATTGCTGATCCATATAGCCCCCTTGGGGGACTAGTAAAAAAAAAAAAAGTAAAAAAAAGTTTTAAAAAATTAAAAAAAAATAAAATAAAGAAACCTAAAAGTTCAAATCACCCCACTTTTGCCCCATTGCAAAATTAAAGGGTTAAAAAATAAAAAAAATATACACACATTTGGTATCGCCGTGTTCAGAAATGCCCGATCTATCAAAATATAAAATCAATTATTTGATTAGTAAACAGCGTAGCGGCAACAAAATTCCATACGCCAAAATTACGTTTTTTGCTCGCCACAAATTTGGCACAAAATGCAATAACAGGCGATGAAAACGTAGCCTCTGCGTAAAAATGGTACAGTTAAAAATGGCAGACTGAGACGCAACAAATAAGCCATCACTGCGCCATAGATCCCAAAAAATGAGACTGCTACGGGTCACGGAATATGGCGTAAAACCTGTGCCACTTTTTTCGAACAAATGTCTGATTTTTTTAACTCGTTATATAAAAGTAGACTATACATATTTGTTACCTACGAACTCGCACTCACCTCAGGCATCACACCCATATATCAGTTTTACCGTATATTGAACACAGTGAATAAAATATCACAAAAACAACAGTGCTATCGCACTTTTTTTGCAATTTTTCCCGCATTTGGAATTTTTTTCACGTTTTCCAGTACACTATATGGTAAAACATATGGTTTAATTTAAAAGTACAGCTTGTTCTGCAACAAATGAGCCCTCACATAACCATATTGACTGAAAGATAAAAAATTTACGTCTCTCGGAAGAAGAATGGTGAAAAAAACCAAAACTGAAAGCGAAAATCGGCCGGTCGTAAAGGGGTTAACAGTGGAAAGCCTCCACAAGTAACCCCGTTTTTGAAATTAGACTGCTCAAAAAATTCACCTAGATGTTTGTTGTGCTTTACAACCTTGAGCCATGAAAATATATATTTTTACCACAAAAATATCACATTCACTGTACCCCTGAGGTGCCAGAATAGCAGAAATACCCCACAAGTGACCCCATTTTACAAACTGCATCCCTTATTGCATTCATTTTTGGAGTGCTGTGAGTATATTGACACAACAGGTGTGTCACAAAATTTTAAATTGTTGGGAAATGAAAAAGAAAAATACATCTTTATAACTAAAATGATTTTTAACCCATGATTTAAAATTTTCACAAGGCAAATATGTAAAAAGGCCCCATAGTATGTTACATTATTTCTCCTGAATGTTTAAATACCCCATATGAGACTGTACAGTACTGTTTGGCTGCATCGCAGGCCTTGGGAGGGAAAGAGCATCATTTGATGTTTTTAGTAGAGTTGAGCGCGGTTCGTTGTTCTCCAGTTCGCGGTTTGAGTGATTTTGGGGGGTGTTCCAGATCAAACTAGAACTCGAGCTTTTTGGTAAAAGTTCGATAGTTCGAGTTACGTTCGAAAACGGTTCTATCAGCAAAAGCAGGGCTTTTTACAGCTACAGTGTGCAGGGAGCCATCGCTGGCAGCCTGCGGTAAGCTGGTAACCAAGATAAATATCGTGTATCCAAGCAAAGCGCTTTGTTTAGTAACCCGATATTTATCCTAGTTATGTGTGCAGGGAGCCGACACTTCCCCGCTCAGGTCGCTCGGCCCCCTCCTGCACTCGGCATGTACACACACACACACACAGACACACACACACACACACACACACACTCACACACACACACACACACACACTCACCTCACCTGTCCCCAGTCAAGCAGGCCCCGGCTATGACGTCCTCAGCGCAACATGGCCCCGCTAAGCTCCACTCACTTCGCACTCCATCGCCTGCACTCATGGCCCCGCTAGGCTCCACCCACTTCGCACTCCGCCGCCCGCACACATGGCCCCACTAGGCTCCACCCGCTTGCACTCCGCACACATTACCCCGCTTGGCTCCACCTACCTGGGACTCTGCACACATTAAACGACTTGGCTCCGCCCACTTGCACTCCGCACACATGGTCCCGCTTGGCTCCGCCCACATGGCACTCCGCACACATTACCCCGCTGGGCTCCACCCACCTGGCAATCCAAACACATTATTCTGCTTGGCTCCACCCAACTGCACTCCACACACATTACCCCAGTTGGCTCCGCCCACCTGGTGCAACGCACACATTACCCCGCTTGGCTCTGCCCACCTGGCACTCTGCACACATTACCCCGCTTGGATCCGCCCACCTGGCACTCTGCACACATTACCCCGCTTGGCTCCACCCACCTGGCACTATGCACACATTACCCCGCTTGGCTCTGCCCACGTGGCACTCTGCACACATTACCCCGCTTAATTTCACCCACCTGGGACTCTGCAAACATAACCCCGCTTAGCTCTGCCCACCTGGCACTCTGCATACATTCCCCGATTGGCACCCGCCCACCTGGCACTCTGCACACATTACCCTGCTTGGCTCCACCCAAATGCACTCCTCTCACATTACTCCGCTTGGTTCCGCCCACCTAGCACTATGCCCACATTACCCCGCTTGGCTCTGTCCACCTGGCACTCTGCACACATTACCCCGCTTGGCTCCGCGCACCTGGCACTCTGCACACATAACCCCACTTGGCTCCACCCACTTGGCACACTGCGCACATTACCCCACTTGGCTCCACCCACCTGGCAGTCCGAACACATGGCCCCGCTTGGCTCCACCCACCTTGCACTCTGCACACATTACCTCGCTTGGCTCCACCCACCTGGGACTCTGCACACATTACCCAGCTTGGCTCCACCCACCTGCAGTCCGCACACATTACCCCACTTGGCTCCACCCACCTGGCACTCTGCACAAATTACCCTGCTTGGCACCCCTAACCTGCACTCCTCACATATTATCCAGCTTGGTTCTGCCCACCTGGCACTCTGCACACATTACCACGCTTGGCTCCGCCCACTTGTCACTCTGCACACATTACCCTGCTTGGCTCCACTCACCTGGGACTCTGCACACAATACCCCACTTGGCTCCACCCACCTGCACTCCGCACACATTACCCCGCTTGGCTCCACCCACCCGGGATTCTGCACACATTACCCCCTTTGTCTCCGCCCACCTAGGAGTCTGCACACATTACTCTGCTTGGCTCCGCCCACCTCTGACTTTGCACACACTACCCCACTTGGCTCCACCCACCTGGCACTCCGCACACATGGCCCCGCTTGGCTAAGCCAACCTGGCACTCTGCACACATTACCCGCTTGGCTCAACCCACCTGGAACTTTGCACACATTACCCCGCTTGGCTTTGCCCACCTGGCACTTCGCACACATGGCCCCACTTGGCTTCACTTACCTGACACTCTGCAAACATTACCCCGCTTGGCTCCACCCACCTGGCACTCTGCACACATTACCCAGCTTGGCTCCACCCACCTGCAGTCCGCACACATTACCCCGCTTGGCTCCACCCACCTGGCACTCTGCACAAATTACCCTGCTTGGCTCCCATAACCTGCACTCCTCACATATTATCCAGCTTGGTTCTGCCGACCTGGCACTATTCACATGTTACCCCGCTTGGCTCCTCCCACCTGGCACTCTGCACACATTACCGCACTTGGCTCCACACACCTGGCGCTCTGCACACATTACCCCACTTGGCTCCACACACCTGGCACTCTGCACACATTACCCCGCTTGGCTCTGCCCACCTGGCACTCTGCACACATTACCCCGCTTGGCTCCACCCACCTGGGACTCTGCACACATTACCCTACTTGGTTCCGCCATCCTGGCACTCCGAACACATGGCCCCGCTTGGCTCCACCCACCTGGCACTCTGCACACATTACCTCGCTTGGCTCTACCCACCTGGGACTCTGCACACATTACCCAGCTTGGCTCCACCCACCTGCAGTCCGCACACATTACCCCGCTTGGCTCAACCCACCTGGCACTCTGCACAAATTACCCTGCTTGGCTCCCTTAACCTGCACTCCTCACATATTATCTAGCTTGGTTCTGCCCACCTGGCACTCTGCACACATTACCCCGCTTGGTTCCGCCCACCTGGCACTCCGAACACATGGCCCCGCTTGACTCCACCCCCCTGGCACTCTGCACAAATTACCCTGCGTGGCTCCCCTAACCTGCACTCCTCACACATTATCCAGCTTGGTTCTTCCCACCTGGCACTGTGCACACATTACCCCGCTTGGCTCCGTCCACCTGGCACTCTGCACACATTACCCCGCTTGGCTCCGCCCACCTGGCACTTTGCACACATTACCCAGCATGGCTCCACCCACCTGCAGTCCGCACACATTACCCCGCTTGGCTCCACCCACCTGGAACTCTGCACACATTACCCCGCTTGGCTCCGTCCACCTGACACCCTGCACACATTACCCCGCTTGGCTCTGTCCACCTGGCACTCTGCACACATTACCCCGCTTGGCTCCACCCACCTGCAGTCCGCACACATTACCCCGCTTGGCTCCACCCACCTGGCACTCTGCACATATTACCCTGCTTGGCTCCGTCCACCTGGCACTCTGCACACATTACCTCGCTTGGCTCCACCCACCTTGGAGTCTGCACACATTACCCGCTTGGCTCAACCCACCTGGAACTTTGCACACATTACCCCGCTTGGCTCCGCCCACCTGGCACTTCGCACACATGGCCCCACTTGGCTTCACTTACCTGACACTCTGCAAACATTACCCCGCTTGGCTCCACCCACCTGGCACTCTGCACACATTACCCAGCTTGGCTCCACCCACCTGCAGTCCGCACACATTACCCAGCTTGGCTCCACCCACCTGCAGTCCGCACAAATTACCCTGCTTGGCTCCCATAACCTTTACTCCTCACATATTATCCAGCTTGGTTCTGCCGACCTGGCACTATTCACACGTTACCCCGCTTGGTTCCGCCCACCTGGCACTCCGAACACATGGCCCCGCTTGACTCCACCCACCTTGCAATCTGCACACATTACCCCGCTTGGCTCCACCCCCCTGGCACTCTGCACAAATTACCCTGCGTGGCTCCCCTAACCTGCACTCCTCACACATTATCCAGCTTGGTTCTTCCCACCTGGCACTGTGCACACATTACCCCGCTTGGCTCCGTCCACCTGGCACTCTGCACACATTTCCCCGCTTGGCTCCGCCCACCTGGCACTTTGCACACATTACCCAGCATGGCTCCACCCACCTGCAGTCCGCACACATTACCCCGCTTGGCTCCACCCACCTGGAACTCTGCACACATTACCCCGCTTGGCTCCGTCCACCTGACACCCTGCACACATTACCCCGCTTGGCTCTGTCCACCTGGCACTCTGCACACATTGCCCCGCTTGGCTCCACCCACCTGCAGTCCGCACACATTACCCCGCTTGGCTCCACCCACCTGGCACTCTGCACATATTACCCCGCTTGGCTCCGTCCACCTGGCACTCTGCACACATTACCTCGCTTGGCTCCACCCACCTTGGAGTCTGCACACATTACCCAGCTTGGCTCCACCCACCTGCAGTCCGCACACATTACCCCGCTTGGCTCCACCCACCTTGCACTCTGCACAATTTACCACTCTTGTCTTGCCTAACCTGCACTCCTCACATATTAACCAGCTTGGTTCTACCCACCTGGCACTCTTCACACATTACCCCGCTTGGCTCCGTCCACCTGGCACTCTGCACACATTAGCCCGCTTGGCTCCGCCCACCTGGCACTCTGCACACATTACCCCACTTGGCTCCACCCACCTGGCACTCTGCACACATTACCCCGCTTGGCTCCGTCCACCTGGCACTCTGCACACATTACCCCGCTTGGCTCCACCCACCTGCAGTCCGCACACATTACCCCACTTGGCTCCGCCCACCTGGCACTCTGCACACATTACCCCACTTGGCTCCACCAACCTGGCACTCTGCACACATAACCCCTCTTGGCTCCACCCACCTAAGACTTTGCACACATTACTTCGCTTGGCTTCACTCACCTTAGACTCTGCACACATTACCCCTCTTGACTCCACCCACCTGCGCTCCGCACACATTACCCCACCTGGCTCCACCCACCTGGCACTCTGCACACATTTCCCCGCTTGGCTCCGCCCACCTGGCACTCTGCACACATTACCCCACTTGGCTCCACCAACCTGGCACTCTGCACACATAACCCCTCTTGGCTCCACCCACCTAAGACTTTGCACACATTACTTCGCTTGGCTTCACTCACCCTAGACTCTGCACACATTACCCCACTTGGCTCCACCCACCTGCGCTCCGCACACATTACCCCACTTGGCTCCACCCACCTTACACTCTGCACACATTACCCCGCTTGGCGGCAATCACCTGGGATTCTGCACACATTTCCCCGCTTGGCACCGCCCACCTGCACTCTGCACACATTACCCCACTTGGCTCCACCCACCTGGACTCTGCACACATTACCCCGCTTGGGTCCACCCACGTGGCACTCTGCACACGTTACCGTGCTTGGCTCCGTCCACCTGGCACTCGTTACACATTACCACGCTTGGCTCCACTCACCTTGGACTTTGCACACATTACTCTGCTTGACTCCACCCACCTGGCACTCTTCGCACATTACCCCGCTTGTCTCCAATCACCTGGGACTCTGCACTCATTACCCCGCTTGGCACCACTCACCTTCAATCCGCACACATTACCCCGCTTGGCTCCACCCACCTGGACTCTGCACACATTACCCCGCTTGGCTCCACCCACCTGGCACTCTGCACACAAATAACCCTGCTTAGCTCTGCCCACCTTGCACTCTCCACACATTACCCCGATTGACACCCGCCCACCTGGCACTCTGCACACATTACCCTGCTTGGCTCCACCCACCTGCACTCCTCACACATTTCTCTGCTTGGTTCCGCCCACCTGGCACTCTGCACACATTACCCCGTTTGGCTCCACCCACTTGGCACTCTGCACACATTTCCCCGCTTGGCTCCACCCACCTGGCACTCTGCACACAATTCCCCGCTTGGCTCCACCCACCTAAGACTTTGTTCACATTAACACGCTTGGCTCCGCCCACTTTGCACTCTGCACACATTACCCCGCTTGGCTCCACCCACCTACCCACCTGGCACTCTTCACACATTACCCCGCTTGGCTGCAATCACTTGGGACTCTGCACACATTACTCCACTTGGCACCACCCACCTACACTCCGCACAAATTTCCCCGCTTGGCACCACCCACCTGCACTCCGGACAAATTACCCCGCTTGGCTCCACCCACCTGGACTCTACACACATTACCCTGCTTGGCAACACCCACCTGGCACATTGCACACATTACCCCGCCTAATTCCGCCCACCTGGGACTCTGCACTCATAACCCTGCTTGGCTCTGCCCACCTGGCACTCTTCACACATTGCCCCGCTTGGCTCCGCCCACCTGGCACTATGCACACATTACCCCGCTTGGCTCTGCCCACCTGGCACTCTGCACACATGGCCCCGCTTGGCTTACCCACCTGGCACTCTGTACACATTACCTCATTTGGCTCCACCCACCTGGGACTCTGCACACATTACCCAGCTTGGCTCCACCCACCTGCAGTGTGCACACATTACCCCGCTTGGCTCCACCCACCTGGCACTCTGCACAAATTACCCTGCTTGGCTCCCTTAACCTGCACTCCTCACATATTATTCAGCTTGGTTCTGCCCACCTGGCACTCCGAACACATGGCCCCACTTGGCTCCACCCACCTTGCACTCTGCACACATTACCCCGCTTGGTTCCGCCCACCTGGCACTCAAAACACATGGCCCCGCTTGGCTCCACCCACCTTGCACTCTGCACACATTTCCTCGCTTGGCTCCACCCACCTGGGACTCTGCACACATTACCCAGCTTGGCTCCACACACCTGCAGTCCACACACATTACCCCGCTTGGCTCTGTCCACCTGGCACTCTGCACACATTACCTCGCTTGGCTACACCCACCTGGGACTCTGCACAAATTACCCTACTTGGCTCCCCTAACCTGCACTCCTCACACATTACCAAGCTTGCCTCCACCCACCTGCAGTCCGCACACATTACCCCGCTTGGCTCCACCCACCTGGCACTCTGCACAAATTACCCTGCTTGGCTCCCCCAACCTGCACTCCTCACAAATTATCCAGCTTGGTTCTGCCCACCTGGCACTGTGCACACATTACCCCGCTTGGCTCCGTCCACCTGGCACTCTGCACACATTACCCCGCTTGGCTCCACCCACCTGGCACTCTGCACACATTACCTAGCATGGCTCCACCCACCTGCAGGCCGCACACATTACCCCGCTTGGCTCCACCCACCTGGCACTCTGCAAACATTACCCCGCTTGGCTCCGTCCACCTGGCACTCTGCACACATTACCCCGCTTGGCTCCGTCCACCTGGCACTCTGCACACATTACCCCGCTTGGCTCCGTCCACCTGGAACTCTGCACACAATACCCCGCTTGGCTCCACCCACCTAGCACTCTGCACAAATTACCACTCTTGTCTTGCCTAACCTGCACTCCTCACACATTACCCAGCTTGGTTCTGCCCACCTGGCACTCTTCACACATTACCCCACTTGGCTCCGTCCACCTGGCACTCTGCACACATTACACCGCTTGGCTCCGTCCACCTGGCACTCTGCACACATTTCCCCGCTTGGCTCCACCCACCTGCAGTCCGCACACATTACCCCGCTTGGCTCCGCCCACCTGGCACTCTGCACACATTACCTCGCTTGGCTCCACCCACCTGCAGTCCGCACACATTACCCCGCTTGGCTCCACCCACCTGGAACTCTGCACACATTACCCCGCTTGGCTCCATCCACCTGGCACTCTGCACACATTACCCCGCTTGGCTCTGTCCACCTGGCACTCTGCACACATTACCCCGCTTGGCTCCACCCACCTGCAGTCTGCACACATTACCCCGCTTGGCTCCACCCACCTGGCACTCTGCACATATTACCCAGCTTGGCTCCGTCCACCTGGCACTCTGCACACATTACCTCGCTTGGCTACACCCACCTGGGACTCTGCACAAATTACCCCACTTGGCTTGTCTTGCCTAACCTGCACTCCTCACATATTAACCAGCTTGGTTCTACCCACCTGGCACTCTTCACACATTACCCCGCTTGGCTCCGTCCACCTGGCACTCTGCACACATTAGCCCGCTTGGCTCCGTCCACCTGGCACTCTGCACACATTATCCCGCTTGGCTCCGCCCACCTGGAACTCTGCACACATTACCCAGCTTGGCTTCACCCACCTGCAGTCCGCACACATTACCCCGCTTGGCTCCACCCACCTGGCACTCTGCACACATTACCCCGCTTGGCTCTGTCCACCTGGCACTCTGCACACATTACCTCGCTTGGCTACACCCACCTGGGACTCTGCACAAATTACCCCACTTGGCTCCCCTAACCTGCACTCCTCACACATTACCCAGCTTGGCTCCACACACCTGCAGTCCGCACACATTACCCCGCTTGGCTCCACCCACCTGGCACTCTGCACTCTGCACAAATTACCCTGCTTGGCTCTCCCAACCTGCACTCCTCAGAAATTATCCAGCTTGGTTCTGCCCACCTGGCACTGTGCACACATAACCCCGTTTGGCTCCGTCCACCTGGCACTCTACACACATTACCCCGCTTGGCTCCACCCACCTGGCACTCTGCACATATTACCCCGCTTCTCTCCGTCCACCTGGCACTCTGCACACATTACCCCGCTTGGCTCCACCCACCTAGCACTCAGCACAAATTACCACTCTTGTCTTGCCTTACCTGCACTCCTCACACATTACCCTGCTTGGTTCTGCCCACCTGGCACTCTTCACACATTACCTCGCTTGGTTCCGCCCACCTGGCACTCTGCACAGATTACCCCACTTGGCTCCACCCACCTGGCACTCAGCACACATTACCCCTCTTGGCTCCACCCACCTAAGACTTTGTACACATTACTCCGCTTGGCTCCACTCACCTGGGACTCTGCACACATTACCCCACTTGGCTCCACCCACCTGCGCTCCACACACATTACCCCACTTGGTTCCACCCACCTTGCACTCTGCACACATTACCCCGCTTGGCTCCGTCCACCTGGCACTCTGCACACATTATCCCACTTGGCTCCGCCCACCTGGAACTCTGCACACATTACCCAGCTTGGCTTCACCCACCTGCAGTCCGCACACATTACCCCGCTTGGCTCCATTTACCTGGCACTCTGCACACATTACCCCGCTTGGCTCTGTCCACCTGGCACTCTGCACACATTACCTCGCTTGGCTACACCCACCTGGGACTCAGCACAAATTACCCCACTTGGCTCCCCTAACCTGCACTCCTCACACATTACCCAGCTTGGCTCCACCCACCTGCAGTCCGCACACATTACCCAGCTTGGCTCCACCCACCTGGCACTCTGCACAAATTACCCAGCTTGTCTCCCCTAACCTGCACTCCTCACATATTATCCAGCTTGGTTCTGAACACCTGGTACTGTGCACACATTACCCCGCTTGGCTCCGTCAACCTGGCACTCCGAACATATGGCCTTGCTTGGCTCCACCCACCTTGCACTCTGCACACATTACCTCGCTTGGCTCCACCCACCTGGGACTCTGCACACATTACCCAGCTTGGCTCCACACACCTGCAGTCCGCACACATTACCCCGCTTGGCTCCACCCACCTAGCACTCTGCACAAATTACCACTCTTGTCTTGCCTAACCTGCACTCCTCACATATTAACCAGCTTGGTTCTACCCACCTGGCACTCTTCACACATTACCCCGCTTGGCTCCGTCCACCTGGCACTCTGCACACATTATCCCGCTTGGCTCCGCCCACCTGGAACTCTGCACACATTACCCAGCTTGGCTTCACCCACCTGCAGTCCGCACACATTACCCCGCTTGGCTCCGTCCACCTGGCACTCTGCACACATTACCTCGCTTGGCTCCACCCACCTTGGAGTCTGCACACATTACCCAGCTTGGCTCCACCCACCTGCAGTCCGCACACATTACCCCGCTTGGCTCCACCCACCTAGCACTCTGCACAAATTACCACTCTTGTCTTGCCTAACCTGCACTCCTCACATATTAACCAGCTTGGTTCTACCCACCTGGCACTCTTCACACATTACCCCGCTTGGCTCCGTCCACCTGGCACTCTGCACACATTATCCCGCTTGGCTCCGCCCACCTGGAACTCTGCACACATTACCCAGCTTGGCTTCACCCACCTGCAGTCCGCACACATTACCCCGCTTGGCTCCACCCACCTGGCACTCTGCACACATTACCCCGCTTGGCTCTGTCCACCTGGCACTCTGCACACATTACCTCGCTTGGCTACACCCACCTGGGACTCTGCACAAATTACCCCACTTGGCTCCCCTAACCTGCACTCCTCACACATTACCCAGCTTGGCTCCACCCACCTGCAGTCCGCACACATTACCCCGCTTGGCTCCACCCACCTGGCACTCTGCACAAATTACCCTGCTTGGCTCCCCCAACCTGCACTCCTCAGAAATTATCCAGCTTGGTTCTACCCACCTGGCACTGTGCACACATTACCCCGCTTGGCTCCGTCCACCTGGCACTCTGCACACATTACCCCGCTTGGCTCCGCCCACCTGGCACTCTGCACACATTACCCAGCATGGCTCCACCCACCTGCAGGCCGCACACATTACCCCGCTTGGCTCCACCCACCTGGCACTCTGCACACATTACCCCGTTTGGCTCCGTCCACCTGGCACTCTGCACACATTACCCAGCTTGGCTCCGTCCACCTGGCACTCTGCACACATTACCCCGCTTGGCTCCGTCCACCTGGCACTCTGCACACATTACCCCGCTTGGCTCCACCCACCTAGCACTCTGCACAAATTACCACTCTTGTCTTGCCTAACCTGCACTCCTCACACATTGCCCAGCTTGGTTCTGCCCACCTGGCACTCTTCACACATTACCCCGCTTGGCTCCGTCCACCTGGCACTCTGCACACATTTCCCCGCTTGGCTTCGTCCACCTGGCACTCTGCACACATTACCCCGCTTGGCTCCACCCACCTGCAGTCCGCACACATTACCCCGCTTGGCTCCACCCACCTGGCACTCTGCACATATTACCCCGCTTCGCTCCGTCCACCTGGCACTCTGCACACATTACCCCGCTTGGCTCCACCCACCTAGCACTCAGCACAAATTACCACTCTTGTCTTGCCTAACCTGCACTCCTCACACATTACCCTGCTTGGTTCTGCCCACCTGGCACTCTTCACACATTATGCCGCTTGGTTCCGCCCACCTGGCACTCTGCACAGATTACCCCACTTGGCTCCACCCACCTGGCACTCAGCACACATTACCCCTCTTGGCTCCACCCACCTAAGACTTTGCAAACATTACTCCGCTTGGCTCCACTCACCTGGGACTCTGCACACATTACCCCACTTGGATCCACCCACCTGCGCTCCACACACATTACCCCACTTGGCTCCACCCACCTTGCACTCTGCACACATTACCCCGCTTGGCTCCGTCCACCTGGCACTCTGCACACATTATCCCGCTTGGCTCCGCCCACCTGGAACTCTGCACACATTACCCCGCTTGGCTCCATTTACCTGGCACTCTGCACACATTACCCCGCTTGGCTCTGTCCACCTGGCACTCTGCACACATTACCTCGCTTGGCTACACCCACCTTGGACTCAGCACAAATTACCCCACTTGGCTCCCCTAACCTGCACTCCTCACACATTACCCTGCTTGGCTCCACCCACCTGCAGTCCGCACACATTACCCAGCTTGGCTCCACCCACCTGGCACTCTGCACAAATTACCCAGCTTGTCTCCCCTAACCTGCACTCCTCACATATTATCCAGCTTGGTTCTGAACACCTGGCACTGTGCACACATTACCCCGCTTGGCTCCATCCACCTTGCACTCCGAACACATGGCCCTGCTTGGCTCCACCCACCTTGCACTCTGCACACATTACCTCGCTTGGCTCCACCCACCTGGGACTCTGCACACATTACCCAGCTTGGCTCCACACACCTGCAGTCCGCACACATTACCCCGCTTTGCTCCACCCACCTGGCACTCTGCACAAATTACCCAGCTTGGCTCCCCTTACCTGCACTCCTCACATATTAGCCAGCTTGGTTCTGCCCACCTGGCACTCTGCACACATTACCCCACTTGGCTCCGTCCACCTGGCACTCTGCACACATTATCCCGTTTGGCTCCGCCCACCTGGAACACTGCACACATTACACAGCTTGCTGTCCGCACACATTACCCCGCTTGGCTCCACCCACCTGGCACTCTGCACACATTACCCCGCTTGGCTCTGTCCACCTGGCACTCTGCACACATTACCTCGCTTGGCTACACCCACCTGGGACTCTGCACAAATTACCCCACTTGGCTCCCCTAACCTGCACTCCTCACACATTACCCAGCTTGGCTCCACCCACCTGCAGTCTGCACACATTACCCCGCTTGGCTCCACCCACCTGGCACTCTGCACAAATTACCCTGCTTGGCTCCCCCAACCTGCACTCCTCACAAATTATCCAGCTTGGTTCTGCCCACCTGGCACTCTGCACACATTACCCCGCTTGGCTCCGTCCACCTGGCACTCTGCACACATTACCCCGCTTGGATCTGCCCACCTGGCACTCTGCACACATTACCTCGCTTGGCTACACCCACCTGGGACTCTGCACAAATTACCCCGCTTGGCTCCACCCACCTGGCACTCTGCACAAATTACCCTGCTTGGCTCCCCCAACCTGCACTCCTCAGAAATTATCCAGCTTGGTTCTACCCACCTGGCACTGTGCACACATTACCCCGCTTGGCTCCGTCCACCTGGCACTCTGCACACATTACCCCGCTTGGCTCCGCCCACCTGGCACTCTGCACACATTACCCAGCATGGCTCCACCCACCTGCAGGCCGCACACATTACCCCGCTTGGCTCCACCCACCTGGCACTCTGCACACATTACCCCGTTTGGCTCCGTCCACCTGGCACTCTGCACACATTACCCAGCTTGGCTCCGTCCACCTGGCACTCTGCATACATTACCCCGCTTGGCTCCGTCCACCTGGCACTCTGCACACATTACCCCGCTTGGCTCCACCCACCTAGCACTCTGCACAAATTACCACTCTTGTCTTGCCTAACCTGCACTCCTCACACATTGCCCAGCTTGGTTCTGCCCACCTGGCACTCTTCACACATTACCCCGCTTGGCTCCGTCCACCTGGCACTCTGCACACATTTCCCCGCTTGGCTTCGTCCACCTGGCACTCTGCACACATTACCCCGCTTGGCTCCACCCACCTGCAGTCCGCACACATTACCCCGCTTGGCTCCACCCACCTGGCACTCTGCACATATTACCCCGCTTCGCTCCGTCCACCTGGCACTCTGCACACATTACCCCGCTTGGCTCCACCCACCTAGCACTCAGCACAAATTACCACTCTTGTCTTGCCTAACCTGCACTCCTCACACATTACCCTGCTTGGTTCTGCCCACCTGGCACTCTTCACACATTATGCCGCTTGGTTCCGCCCACCTGGCACTCTGCACAGATTACCCCACTTGGCTCCACCCACCTGGCACTCAGCACACATTACCCCTCTTGGCTCCACCCACCTAAGACTTTGCAAACATTACTCCGCTTGGCTCCACTCACCTGGGACTCTGCACACATTACCCCACTTGGATCCACCCACCTGCGCTCCACACACATTACCCCACTTGGCTCCACCCACCTTGCACTCTGCACACATTACCCCGCTTGGCTCCGTCCACCTGGCACTCTGCACACATTATCCCGCTTGGCTCCGCCCACCTGGAACTCTGCACACATTACCCCGCTTGGCTCCATTTACCTGGCACTCTGCACACATTACCCCGCTTGGCTCTGTCCACCTGGCACTCTGCACACATTACCTCGCTTGGCTACACCCACCTTGGACTCAGCACAAATTACCCCACTTGGCTCCCCTAACCTGCACTCCTCACACATTACCCTGCTTGGCTCCACCCACCTGCAGTCCGCACACATTACCCAGCTTGGCTCCACCCACCTGGCACTCTGCACAAATTACCCAGCTTGTCTCCCCTAACCTGCACTCCTCACATATTATCCAGCTTGGTTCTGAACACCTGGCACTGTGCACACATTACCCCGCTTGGCTCCATCCACCTTGCACTCCGAACACATGGCCCTGCTTGGCTCCACCCACCTTGCACTCTGCACACATTACCTCGCTTGGCTCCACCCACCTGGGACTCTGCACACATTACCCAGCTTGGCTCCACACACCTGCAGTCCGCACACATTACCCCGCTTTGCTCCACCCACCTGGCACTCTGCACAAATTACCCAGCTTGGCTCCCCTTACCTGCACTCCTCACATATTAGCCAGCTTGGTTCTGCCCACCTGGCACTCTGCACACATTACCCCACTTGGCTCCGTCCACCTGGCACTCTGCACACATTATCCCGTTTGGCTCCGCCCACCTGGAACTCTGCACACATTACACAGCTTGCTGTCCGCACACATTACCCCGCTTGGCTCCACCCACCTGGCACTCTGCACACATTACCCCGCTTGGCTCTGTCCACCTGGCACTCTGCACACATTACCTCGCTTGGCTACACCCACCTGGGACTCTGCACAAATTACCCCACTTGGCTCCCCTAACCTGCACTCCTCACACATTACCCAGCTTGGCTCCACCCACCTGCAGTCTGCACACATTACCCCGCTTGGCTCCACCCACCTGGCACTCTGCACAAATTACCCTGCTTGGCTCCCCCAACCTGCACTCCTCACAAATTATCCAGCTTGGTTCTGCCCACCTGGCACTCTGCACACATTACCCCGCTTGGCTCCGTCCACCTGGCACTCTGCACACATTACCCCGCTTGGATCTGCCCACCTGGCACTCTGCACACATTACCTCGCTTGGCTACACCCACCTGGGACTCTGCACAAATTACCCTACTTGGCTCCCCTAACCTGCACTCCTCACACATTACCAAGCTTGCCTCCACCCACCTGCAGTCCGCACACATTACCCCGCTTGGCTCCACCCACCTGGCACTCTGCACAAATTACCCTGCTTGGCTCCCCCAACCTGCACTCCTCACAAATTATCCAGCTTGGTTCTGCCCACCTGGCACTGTGCACACATTACCCCGCTTGGCTCCGTCCACCTGGCACTCTGCACACATTACCCCGCTTGGCTCCACCCACCTGGCACTCTGCACACATTACCTAGCATGGCTCCACCCACCTGCAGGCCGCACACATTACCCCGCTTGGCTCCACCCACCTGGCACTCTGCAAACATTACCCCGCTTGGCTCCGTCCACCTGGCACTCTGCACACATTACCCCGCTTGGCTCCGTCCACCTGGCACTCTGCACACATTACCCCGCTTGGCTCCGTCCACCTGGAACTCTGCACACAATACCCCGCTTGGCTCCACCCACCTAGCACTCTGCACAAATTACCACTCTTGTCTTGCCTAACCTGCACTCCTCACACATTACCCAGCTTGGTTCTGCCCACCTGGCACTCTTCACACATTACCCCACTTGGCTCCGTCCACCTGGCACTCTGCACACATTACACCGCTTGGCTCCGTCCACCTGGCACTCTGCACACATTACCCCGCTTGGCTCCACCCACCTGCAGTCCGCACACATTACCCCGCTTGGCTCCGCCCACCTGGCACTCTGCACACATTACCTCGCTTGGCTCCACCCACCTGCAGTCCGCACACATTACCCCGCTTGGCTCCACCCACCTGGAACTCTGCACACATTACCCCGCTTGGCTCCATCCACCTGGCACTCTGCACACATTACCCCGCTTGGCTCTGTCCACCTGGCACTCTGCACACATTACCCCGCTTGGCTCCACCCACCTGCAGTCTGCACACATTACCCCGCTTGGCTCCACCCACCTGGCACTCTGCACATATTACCCAGCTTGGCTCCGTCCACCTGGCACTCTGCACACATTACCTCGCTTGGCTACACCCACCTGGGACTCTGCACAAATTACCCCACTTGGCTTGTCTTGCCTAACCTGCACTCCTCACATATTAACCAGCTTGGTTCTACCCACCTGGCACTCTTCACACATTACCCCGCTTGGCTCCGTCCACCTGGCACTCTGCACACATTAGCCCGCTTGGCTCCGTCCACCTGGCACTCTGCACACATTATCCCGCTTGGCTCCGCCCACCTGAAACTCTGCACACATTACCCAGCTTGGCTTCACCCACCTGCAGTCCGCACACATTACCCCGCTTGGCTCCACCCACCTGGCACTCTGCACACATTACCCCGCTTGGCTCTGTCCACCTGGCACTCTGCACACATTACCTCGCTTGGCTACACCCACCTGGGACTCTGCACAAATTACCCCACTTGGCTCCCCTAACCTGCACTCCTCACACATTACCCAGCTTGGCTCCACACACCTGCAGTCCGCACACATTACCCCGCTTGGCTCCACCCACCTGGCACTCTGCACTCTGCACAAATTACCCTGCTTGGCTCTCCCAACCTGCACTCCTCAGAAATTATCCAGCTTGGTTCTGCCCACCTGGCACTGTGCACACATAACCCCGTTTGGCTCCGTCCACCTGGCACTCTACACACATTACCCCGCTTGGCTCCACCCACCTGGCACTCTGCACATATTACCCCGCTTCTCTCCGTCCACCTGGCACTCTGCACACATTACCCCGCTTGGCTCCACCCACCTAGCACTCAGCACAAATTACCACTCTTGTCTTGCCTTACCTGCACTCCTCACACATTACCCTGCTTGGTTCTGCCCACCTGGCACTCTTCACACATTACCCCGCTTGGTTCCGCCCACCTGGCACTCTGCACAGATTACCCCACTTGGCTCCACCCACCTGGCACTCAGCACACATTACCCCTCTTGGCTCCACCCACCTAAGACTTTGTACACATTACTCCGCTTGGCTCCACTCACCTGGGACTCTGCACACATTACCCCACTTGGCTCCACCCACCTGCGCTCCACACACATTACCCCACTTGGTTCCACCCACCTTGCACTCTGCACACATTACCCCGCTTGGCTCCGTCCACCTGGCACTCTGCACACATTATCCCACTTGGCTCCGCCCACCTGGAACTCTGCACACATTACCCAGCTTGGCTTCACCCACCTGCAGTCCGCACACATTACCCCGCTTGGCTCCATTTACCTGGCACTCTGCACACATTACCCCGCTTGGCTCTGTCCACCTGGCACTCTGCACACATTACCTCGCTTGGCTACACCCACCTGGGACTCAGCACAAATTACCCCACTTGGCTCCCCTAACCTGCACTCCTCACACATTACCCAGCTTGGCTCCACCCACCTGCAGTCCGCACACATTACCCAGCTTGGCTCCACCCACCTGGCACTCTGCACAAATTACCCAGCTTGTCTCCCCTAACCTGCACTCCTCACATATTATCCAGCTTGGTTCTGAACACCTGGTACTGTGCACACATTACCCCGCTTGGCTCCGTCAACCTGGCACTCCGAACATATGGCCTTGCTTGGCTCCACCCACCTTGCACTCTGCACACATTACCTCGCTTGGCTCCACCCACCTGGGACTCTGCACACATTACCCAGCTTGGCTCCACACACCTGCAGTCCGCACACATTACCCCGCTTGGCTCCGTCCACCTGGCACTCTGCACACATTACCTCGCTTGGCTCCACCCACCTTGGAGTCTGCACACATTACCCAGCTTGGCTCCACCCACCTGCAGTCCGCACACATTACCCCGCTTGGCTCCACCCACCTAGCACTCTGCACAAATTACCACTCTTGTCTTGCCTAACCTGCACTCCTCACATATTAACCAGCTTGGTTCTACCCACCTGGCACTCTTCACACATTACCCCGCTTGGCTCCGTCCACCTGGCACTCTGCACACATTATCCCGCTTGGCTCCGCCCACCTGGAACTCTGCACACATTACCCAGCTTGGCTTCACCCACCTGCAGTCCGCACACATTACCCCGCTTGGCTCCACCCACCTGGCACTCTGCACACATTACCCCGCTTGGCTCTGTCCACCTGGCACTCTGCACACATTACCTCGCTTGGCTACACCCACCTGGGACTCTGCACAAATTACCCCACTTGGCTCCCCTAACCTGCACTCCTCACACATTACCCAGCTTGGCTCCACCCACCTGCAGTCCGCACACATTACCCTGCTTGGCTCCACCCACCTGGCACTCTGCACAAATTACCCTGCTTGGCTCCCCCAACCTGCACTCCTCAGAAATTATCCAGCTTGGGTCTACCCACCTGGCACTGTGCACACATTACCCCGCTTGGCTCCGTCCACCTGGCACTCTGCACACATTACCCCGCTTGGCTCCGCCCACCTGGCACTCTGCACACATTACCCAGCATGGCTCCACCCACCTGCAGGCCGCACACATTACCCCGCTTGGCTCCACCCACCTGGCACTCTGCACACATTACCCCGCTTGGCTCCGTCCACCTGGCACTCTGCACACATTACCCCGCTTGGCTCCACCCACCTAGCACTCTGCACAAATTACCACTCTTGTCTTGCCTAACCTGCACTCCTCACACATTGCCCAGCTTGGTTCTGCCCACCTGGCACTCTTCACACATTACCCCGCTTGGCTCCGTCCACCTGGCACTCTGCACACATTTCCCCGCTTGGCTTCGTCCACCTGGCACTCTGCACACATTACCCCGCTTGGCTCCACCCACCTGCAGTCCGCACACATTACCCCGCTTGGCTCCACCCACCTGGCACTCTGCACATATTACCCCGCTTCGCTCCGTCCACCTGGCACTCTGCACACATTACCCCGCTTGGCTCCACCCACCTAGCACTCAGCACAAATTACCACTCTTGTCTTGCCTAACCTGCACTCCTCACACATTACCCTGCTTGGTTCTGCCCACCTGGCACTCTTCACACATTATGCCACTTGGTTCCGCCCACCTGGCACTCTGCACAGATTACCCCACTTGGCTCCACCCACCTGGCACTCAGCACACATTACCCCTCTTGGCTCCACCCACCTAAGACTTTGCAAACATTACTCCGCTTGGCTCCACTCACCTGGGACTCTGCACACATTACCCCACTTGGCTCCACCCACCTGCGCTCCACACACATTACCCCACTTGGCTCCACCCACCTTGCACTCTGCACACATTACCCCGCTTGGCTCCGTCCACCTGGCACTCTGCACACATTATCCCGCTTGGCTCCGCCCACCTGGAACTCTGCACACATTACCCCGCTTGGCTCCATTTACCTGGCACTCTGCACACATTACCCCGCTTGGCTCTGTCCACCTGGCACTCTGCACACATTACCTCGCTTGGCTACACCCACCTTGGACTCAGCACAAATTACCCCACTTGGCTCCCCTAACCTGCACTCCTCACACATTACCCTGCTTGGCTCCACCCACCTGCAGTCCGCACACATTACCCAGCTTGGCTCCACCCACCTGGCACTCTGCACAAATTACCCAGCTTGTCTCCCCTAACCTGCACTCCTCACATATTATCCAGCTTGGTTCTGAACACCTGGCACTGTGCACACATTACCCCGCTTGGCTCCATCCACCTTGCACTCCGAACACATGGCCCTGCTTGGCTCCACCCACCTTGCACTCTGCACACGTTACCTCGCTTGGCTCCACCCACCTGGGACTCTGCACACATTACCCAGCTTGGCTCCACACACCTGCAGTCCGCACACATTACCCCGCTTTGCTCCACCCACCTGGCACTCTGCACAAATTACCCAGCTTGGCTCCCCTTACCTGCACTCCTCACATATTAGCCAGCTTGGTTCTGCCCACCTGGCACTCTGCACACATTACCCCACTTGGCTCCGTCCACCTGGCACTCTGCACACATTATCCCGTTTGGCTCCGCCCATCTGGAACTCTGCACACATTACACAGCTTGCTGTCCGCACACATTACCCCGCTTGGCTCCACCCACCTGGCACTCTGCACACATTACCCCGCTTGGCTCTGTCCACCTGGCACTCTGCACACATTACCTCGCTTGGCTACACCCACCTGGGACTCTGCACAAATTACCCCACTTGGCTCCCCTAACCTGCACTCCTCACACATTACCCAGCTTGGCTCCACCCACCTGCAGTCTGCACACATTACCCCGCTTGGCTCCACCCACCTGGCACTCTGCACAAATTACCCTGCTTGGCTCCCCCAACCTGCACTCCTCACAAATTATCCAGCTTGGTTCTGCCCACCTGGCACTCTGCACACATTACCCCGCTTGGCTCCGTCCACCTGGCACTCTGCACACATTACCCCGCTTGGATCTGCCCACCTGGCACTCTGCACACATTACCCAGCATGGCTCCACCCACCTGCAGGCCGCACACATTACCTCGCTTGGCTCCACCCACCTGGCACTCTGCACACATTACCCCGCTTGGCTCCTTCCCCTGGCACTCTGCACACATTACCCCGCTTGGCTCCGTCCACCTGGCACTCTGCACACATTACCCCGCTTGGCTCCGCCCACCTGGCACTCTGCACACATTACCCAGCATGGCTCCACCCACCTGCAGGCCGCACACATTACCCCGCTTGGCTCCACCCACCTGCAGTCCGCACACATTACCCCGCTTGGCTCCACCCACCTGGCACTCTGCACACATTACCCCGCTTGGCTCCGTCCACCTGGCACTCTGCACACATTACCCCGCTTGGCTCCGTCCACCTGGCACTCTGCACACATTACCCCGCTTGGCTCCGTCCACCTGGCACTCTGCACACATTACCCCGCTTGGCTCCACCCACCTAGCACTCTGCACAAATTACCACTCTTGTCTTGCCTAACCTGCACTCCTCACACATTACCCAGCTTGGTTCTGCCCACCTGGCACTCTTCACACATTACCCCGCTTGACTCCGTCCAGCTGGCACTCTGCACACATTACCCCGCTTGGCTCCATCCACCTGGCACTCTGCACACATTACCCCGCTTGGCTCCGTCCACCTGGCACTCTGCACACATTACCCCGCTTGGCTCCGTCCACCTGGCACTCTGCACACATTACCCCGCTTGGCTCCACCCACCTGCAGTCCGCACACATTACCCCGCTTGGCTCCACCCACCTGGCACTCTGCACATATTACCCCGCTTGGCTCCGTCCACCTGGCACTCTGCACAAATTACCCCGCTTGGCTCCACCCACCTAGCACTCTGCACAAATTACCACTCTTGTCTTGCCTAACCTGCACTCCTCACACATTACCCAGCTTGGTTCTGCCCACCTGGCACTATTCACACATTACCCCACCTTGCTCCGCCCACCTGGCACTCTGCACACATTACCCCACTTGGCTCCACCCACCTGCGCTCCACACACATTACCCCACTTGGCTCCACCCAACTTGCACTCTGCACACATTACCCCGCTTGGCTCCGTCTACCTGGCACTCTGCACACATTATCCCGCTTGGCTCCGCCCACCTGGAACTCTGCACACATTACCCAGCTTGGCTTCACCCACCTGCAGTCCGCACACATTACCCCGCTTGGCTCCATTCACCTGGCACTCTGCACACATTACCCCGCTTGGCTCTGTCCACCTGGCACTCTGCACACATTACCTCGCTTGGCTACACCCACCTGGGACTCTGCACAAATTACCCCTCTTGGCTCCTCTAACTTGCACTCCTCACACATTACCCAGCTTGGCTCCACCCACCTGCAGTCCGCACACATTACCCAGCTTGGCTCCACCCACCTGGCACTCTGCACAAATTACCCTGCTTGGCTCCCCTAACCTGCACTTCTCACATATTATCCAGCTTGGTTCTGAACACCTGGCACTGTGCACACATTACCCCGCTTGGCTCCGTCCACCTGGCACTCTGCACACATTACCCCGCTTGGCTCCATCCACCTGGCACTCTGCACACATTAACCCGCTTGGCTCCACCCACCTGCAGTCCGCACACATTACCCCGCTTGGCTCCACCCACCTGGCACTCTGCACATATTACCCCGCTTGGCTCCGTCCACCTGGCACTCTGCACACATTACCCCGCTTGGCTCCACCCACCTAGCACTCTGCACAAATTACCACTCTTGTCTTGCCTAACCTGCACTCCTCACACATTACCCAGCTTGCTTCTGCCCACCTGGCACTATTCACACATTACCCCGCCTTGCTCCGCCCACCTTCCACTCTGCACACATTACCCCACTTGGCTCCACCCACCTAAGACTTTGCACACATTACTCCGCTTGGCTCCACTCACCTGGGACTCTGCACACATTACCCCACTTTGCTCCACCCACCTGCGCTCTACACACATTACCCCACTTGGCTCCACCCACCTTGCACTCTGCACACATTACCCCGCTTGGCTGCAATCACCTGGGAATCTGCACACATTACCCCACTTGGCTCCACCCACCTTGCACTCTGCACACATTACCCCGCTTGGGTCCACCCACGTGGCACTCTGCACACATTACCGTGCTTGGCTCTGTCCACCTGGCACTCGTTACAAATTACCCCGCTTGGCTCCACTCACCTGGGACTCTGCACACATTGCCCCGCTTGCCTCCACCCACCTACGCTCAGCACACATTACCCCGCTTGGCTCCACCCGCCTTGCACTCTGCACACATTACTCTGCTTTGCTCCACCCACCTGGCACTCTTCAACATTACCCCGCTTTTCTCCAATCACCTTCACTCCGCACACATTACCCCGCTTGGCTCCACCCACCTAGACTCTGCACACATTACCCCACTTGGCTCCACCCACCTGGCACTCTGCACACATTACCCCCCTTAATTCCGCCCACCTAGGACTCTGCACACATAACCCTGCTTAGCTCTGCCCACCTTGCACTCTGCACACATTACCCCGATTGGCTCCACCCACCTGCACTCCTCACACATTTCTCTGCTTGGTTCCGCCCACCTGGCACTCTGCACACATTACCCCGCTTGGCTCCACCCACCTGGCACTCTGCACACATTTCCCCGCTTTGCTCCACCCACCTGGCACTCTGCACACATTACCCCACTTGGCTCCACTCACCTGCACTCTGCACACATTACGCCGCTTGGCTCCAACCACCTGGCACTCTGCACACATTTCCTTGCTTGGCTCCGTCCACCTGGCACTCGTTACACATTACCCCGTTGGCTCCACTCACCTAGGACTCTGCACACATTACCCCGCTTGGCTCCACCCACCTGCACTCAGCACACATTACCCCGCTTGGCTCCACCCACCTTGCACTCTGCACACATTACCCCGCTTGGCTCCAATCACCTGGGACTCTGCACACATTACCCCGCTTAATTACGCCCACCTGGACTCTGCACACATAACTCTGCTTGGCTCTGCCCACCTGGCACTCTGCACACATTACCCCGTTTGGCACCCGCCCACCTGGCACTCTGCACACATTACTCCGCTTGGTTCCACCCACCTGGCACTCTGCACACATTATCCCGCTTGGCTCCGCCCACCTGGAACTCTGCACACATTACCCAGCTTGGCTTCACCCACCTGCAGTCCGCACACATTACCCTGCTTGGCTCCATTCACCTGGCACTCTGCACACATTACCCCGCTTGGCTCTGTCCACCTGGCACTCTGCACACATTACCTCGCTTGGCTACACCCACCTGGGACTCTGCACAAATTACCCCTCTTGGCTCCTCTAACTTGCACTCCTCGCACATTACCCAGCTTGGCTCCACCCACCTGCAGTCCGCACACATTACCCAGCTTGGCTCCACCCACCTGGCACTCTGCACAAATTACCCTGCTTGGCTCCCCTAACCTGCACTTCTCACATATTATCCAGCTTGGTTCTGAACACCTGGCACTGTGCACACATTACCACGCTTGGCTCCGTCCACCTGGCACTCTGCACACATTACCCCGCTTGGCTCCGTCCACCTGGCACTCTGCACACATTAACCCGCTTGGCTCCACCCACCTGCAGTCCGCACACATTACCCCGCTTGGCTCCACCCACCTGGCACTCTGCACATATTACCCCGCTTGGCTCCGTCCACCTGGCACTCTGCACACATTACCCCGCTTGGCTCCACCCACCTAGCACTCTGCACAAATTACCACTCTTGTCTTGCCTAACCTGCACTCCTCACACATTACCCAGCTTGCTTCTGCCCACCTGGCACTATTCACACATTACCCCGCCTTGCTCCGCCCACCTGGCACTCTGCACACATTACCCCACTTGGCTCCACCCACCTAAGACTTTGCACACATTACTCCACTTGGCTCCACTCACCTGGGACTCTGCACACATTACCCCACTTGGCTCCACCCACCTGCGCTCTACACACATTACCCCACTTGGCTCCACCCACCTTGCACTCTGCACACATTACCCCGCTTGGCTGCAATCACCTGGGAATCTGCACACATTACCCCACTTGGCTCCACCCACCTTGCACTCTGCACACATTACCCCGCTTGGGTCCACCCACGTGGCACTCTGCACACATTACCGTGCTTGGCTCCGTCCACCTGGCACTCGTTACAAATTACCCCGCTTGGCTCCACTCACCTGGGACTCTGCACACATTGCCCCGCTTGCCTCCACCCACCTGCGCTCAGCACACATTACCCCGCTTGGCTCCACCCGCCTTGCACTCTGCACACATTACTCTGCTTTGCTCCACCCACCTGGCACTCTTCATCATTACCCCGCTTGTCTCCAATCACCTTCACTCCGCACACATTACCCCGCTTGGCTCCACCCACATAGACTCTGCACACATTACCCACTTGGCTCCACCCACCTGGCACTCTGCACACATTACCCCCCTTAATTCCGCCCACCTAGGACTCTGCACACATAACCCTGCTTAGCTCTGCCCACCTTGCACTCTGCACACATTACCCCGATTGGCACCCGCTCACCTGGCACTCTGCACACATTACCCTGCTTGGCTCCACCCACCTGCACTCCTCACACATTTCTCTGCTTGGTTCCGCCCACCTGGCACTCTGCACACATTACCCCGCTTGGCTCCACCCACCTGGCACTCTGCACACATTTCCCCGCTTTGCTCCACCCACCTGGCACTCTGCACACATTACCCCACTTGGCTCCACTCACCTGCACTCTGCACACATTACGCCGCTTGGCTCCAACCACCTGGCACTCTGCACACATTTCCTTGCTTGGCTCCGTCCACCTGGCACTCGTTACACATTACCCCGTTGGCTCCACTCACCTAGGACTCTGCACACATTACCCCGCTTGGCTCCACCCACCTGCACTCAGCACACATTACCCCGCTTGGCTCCACCCACCTTGCACTCTGCTCACATTACCCCGCTTGGCTCCAATCACCTGGGACTCTGCACACATTACCCCGCTTAATTACGCCCACCTGGACTCTGCACACATAACTCTGCTTGGCTCTGCCCACCTGGCACTCTGCACACATTACCCCGATTGGCACCCGCCCACCTGGCACTCTGCACACATTACTCCGCTTGGTTCCGCCCACCTGGCACTCTGCACACATTACCCTGCTTGGCTCTGTCCACCTGGCACTCTGCACACATTACCTTACTTGGCTCCCCCCATCTGGAACTCTGCACACATTACCCCACTTGGCTCCGCCCACCTGGGACTCTGCACACATTACCCCACTTGGCTCCCCCCACCTGCACTCTGCACACATTACCCCACTTGGCTCCGCCCACCTGGCACTCTGCACACTTTACTCCGCTTGGCTCCGCCCACCTGGGACTCTGCACACATTACCCCTTTTGGCTTTGCCCACCTGGCACTCCGCACACATGGCCCCGCTTGGCTAAGCCCACCTGGCACTCTGCACACATTATCCCGCTTGGCTCCAATCACCTGGGACTCTGCACAAATTACCCCGCTTGGCACTACCCACCTGCACTCCGCACACATTACCCTGCTTGGCTACACCAACCTGGACTCTGCACACATTACCCCGCTTAATTCCGCCCACCTGGGACTCTGCACACATAACCCTGCTTGGCTCCGCCCACCTGGTACTCCGCACACATGGCCCCGCTCGGCTCTGCCCTCCTGGCACTCTGCACACATTACCCCTCTTGGCTCCAGCCACCTGAGATTCTGAACACATTACCCTGCTTGGCTCCACCCACCTGCACTCCGCGCACATGGTTCCACTTGGGTCCGCCCACCTGGCACTCTGTACACATTATCCTGCTTGGCTCCACCCACCTGGGACTCTGCACACATTACCCCGCTTGGCTTCACCCACCTGGCACTCCGCACAAATTACCCGCTTGGTTCCGCCCACCTGGCTTTCTGCACACATTACCCCGCTTGGCTCCACACTCCTGTCACACTGCACACATTACCTTGCTTGACTCTGCCCACCTGACACTCTGCACACATTACCCCGCTTGGCTCCACCCACCTGGCACTTGGCACACATTACTCCGCTTGGCTCCACCCACCTGGGACTCTGCACACATTACCCCCACTTGGCTCCACCCACCTGGGACTCTGCACACATTACCCCGCTTGGCTCCACCCACCTGGGCCTTCACTGGCAATGGAAAATTGACAAAGTAGTCAAACTGGTGAGTTTTTGGCCTCTACTTACAGATTGGCGATAAATCTTACAGATGACATTTGTTGGGAGATCCTTTGCAATGTCAAAAAAGGACCAGGCTAGGCAGGTATTAGAGCCCATACGACCTGCAGAGCCACCACGACTTGTGCTCAGAGACAGAGTTGTGGCTGAGTATGCAGTTATTGACATGCTTCCAGTACTCCGTCTGTGTCCAGGAAGGCGCACGCTAACCTCGTCAGTCGCTTCCTCCTCCATCGCCTCTGCTGACCTCCTCGAGTGCCTGACTTTGGGTTGACAGTAAGTGGGATCTACAACCTCATCATCAACCTAACTTCTTCCTGCCCTGACTGAATAGTTAAGTTGTCATTCCAATCAGGTATCTGAGTCTCATCGTCATCAGTATGTTCCTCATTGTCTCCACCAAGAGGAATTACAGTTTGGGAATGAGGGTCTACATTATGCTCAGAAACTTGGTCATCAGGGCCTGAATCTGAAGGCTGCTTTACATGGTACGACCGATTGTGCGATTTGACAATCGATCGTACCCGCCCCCGTCCTTTTTGCGTCACGGGCAAATCGCTGCCCGTGTCGCACAAAGTCAGTAACCCCCGTCACACATACTTACCTCTTGTGCAACCACGCTGTGGGCGGCGAACGTCCACTTCCTGGAGTGGGATGGACGTTTGGCGTCACAGCGACGTCACATGGCCGCCGGCCAATAGAAGCGGAGGGGCGGAGATGAGCAGGATGTAAACATCCCGCCCACCTCCTTCCTTCCACATAGAGCCGACGGCGGCCGCGGGAGGCAGGTGAGCTTCTCATCGTTCCCGTGGTGTCACACGGAGCGGCGTGTGCTACCACGGAAACGATGATCAACTAAATTAAACGATATTATGGAACCTAGCGAGCAGTACACGACTCACGATTTGTGAGCGATACTGCGTCGCTAGGAGGTGTCACACAGGCCGGCATCGCCAGCGATGCCGGATGTGCATCACAAAAACCGTGACCCCGGGGATCTATCGCACGATAGATTGTCTGGTGTAAAGCAGCCTTGACTCACAAAGCTTCTGGCCATCACTGCAGATCATTTCCTGGTCTGTACTCACTGTAGCTTGCGAGCAGACCTCTGATTCCCAGGCTATAGTGTGACTGAACAGCTCTGCAGACTCACCCATCTCTGTTACCCCATACTCTGCAGGGCGGGTGGAGACTTGAGAGCTGGTAGAAAGCAAATGCGTTTGGGGTGACAACTCAGAGGACTGGAGTTTTTTGGATGTTGAAGTTGAGGTGGAGGAGAGGCCACTTAATGGAGCACTTGAGATCCATTCAAGCATGTTCTTTTTTGGTGCATCATCTACCTTTTTTAAAGTTGTTCGGTTCCGTAAAAAAGGGAGCACATCAGATTGGCCACGGAAAGTAGTAGACATGTTACTTTTGATGGAAGATGGCCTTTCTTCAGCAGATGTTGCTATAGCTTTACCACCTACCCCACGGGCACAAACTTTTTTTCCCTTTCCAACACGCCTGTTCCCCTTTCCACCAGCATCTGTCCTTTTGTCACTCATTTTGTTTGTGACCAAATTGGACACTTAAAATGTCGTAGCAAAAATGGAGAGATGGTGTACAATGCAGAGGTGGTCTACCTTTATTGACAGCTGAAGAACCAACACTGACTATCCCTGACAATTTTAGTATGCCCCTAAAAGTGTCAGCACTGTTTGCAATTAAAATTGCGTAGCAAAAATGGACAGGTGTGTAGAATGCACAGGTGCTGTAGCTAGCTAGTCAGCAAAGGAAGCCTCACTTTCTGTCCCTGCCAATGAAACAATGCCCCAAGGAATTGCCTGAGCTGACGTAGCCAGACGCTGTTATATAAACCCCTGCACAGCGTTGGCACAGACCTGCCTAGCAACAATGGCTATACACGGCTGTAATGCAGCTTTGAAAAGGGCTGAAATTAAAAGTAGTCCCTAATCCCTAAAGCGATCTGTAGATTGCACTGTATGTTTATAGCGCACACAGCAGCAGCTGCAGCAGCAGTGGGAGCGGTGACTGTCACCCACCCACAGCAGACAGATAATGGCAGTGATGGGGAAAATGGCCAGGTCTTATAAGGCAAGGACATGTGACAAGCACAGCCTATGACACATGCCCTTGCTTGTCTGGCAAAAATCCACTTTGCTGTGTGTGTGTCTGTTATTTGCTGACAGCCTGGCCCGCCCCACTGTACGCACGGTTAGGAAAAAAAAAATGGCGATCGCCATTCTTTCAGCACTCAGCAGCAGCACTGATCTAAACTCCCCCCCCCGAAACTATACGCTGAATTTTGATAATATCATGATTCACACTGACTCACACTATAATAACTAGCTACACTTTTTGGTGATCGAACCGTTCTCGAATGCCAATTGGAGAAAAAGACATGGATCGCACATCCCAAAAATACATTGATCTAAAGCTGCTAGGCAAAAATTTTTAGAACGTGAGGTTCTTAGTTACCATTCTGATCAGACTGTATTAAGCCCACTGCCACGTCACGGCGAACCTCTAGAGTGGGTCCCTATCCTAAGCCTTTGCTGTGCGGCACTGTGCACCAACCACTGCTGCAGCGACAAAGCACCAGCAGGGCAGGCGACCCGGTGCCTCACAGCACCCATGCTGCAAGGCAAGGCCCCCAAGGCTCCAGGCCGCACTGCCCCACTGTCACGACACCACCACAACAGCGGCCACTGCACAGCACCAATACACAGTGAGAGGAGCTGCGCACTCACCTCCCACTGGCTCCCATAAGTGGACTGGGAGCAAAAAAGGCTGACCCCTCTTGCAGTCTCCTGCTAATTAAAAACACCTGTGCTGAATGGGGGGAGTGCAGATCCAAGCAAAAAAAGGAGGGGGATAGAACATATTAATATGCCAATTGGAGAAAAAGACATGGATCGCACATCCCAAAAATACATTGATTTAAAGCCGCTAGGCAAAAATTTTTAGAACGTGAGGTTCTTAGTTACCATTCTGATCAGACTGTATTAAGCCCACTGCCACGTCACGGCGAACCTCTAGAGTGGGTCCCTATCCTAAGCCTTTGTGGTGCGGCACTGTGCACCAACCACTGCTGCAGCGACAAAGCACCAGCAGGGCAGGCGACCCGGTGCCTCACAGCACCCATGCTGCAAGGCAAAGCCCCCAAGGCTCCAGGCCGTACTGCCCCACTGTTACGACATCACCACAACAGCGGCCACTGCACAGCACCAACACACAGTGAGAGGAGCTGCGCACTCACCTCCCACTGGCTCCCATAAGTGGACTGGGAGCAAAAAAGGCTGACCCCTCTTGCAGTCTCCTGCTAATTAAAAACACCTGTGCCGAATGGGGGGAGTGCAGATCCAAGCAAAAAAGGGAGGGGGATAGAACATATTAATATGCCAGTTGTAGAAAAAGACATGGATCGCACATCCCAAAAATACATTGATCTAAAGCCGCTAGGCAAACATTTTTAGAACGTGAGGTTCTTAGTTACCATTCTGATTAGACTGTATTAAGCCCACTGCCATGTCACAGCGAACCTCTAGAGTGGGTCCCTATCCCAAGCCTTTGTGGTGCGGCACTGTGCACCAACCACTGCTGCAGCGACAAAGCACCAGCAGGGCAGGCGACCCGGTGCCTCACAGCACCCATGCTGCAAGGCAAAGCCCCCAAGTCTCCAGGCCACACTGCCCCACTGTCACGACACCACCACAACAGCGGCCACTGCACAGCACCAACACACAGTGAGAGGAGCTGCGCACTCACCTCCCACTGGCTCCCATAAGTGGACTGGGAGCTGTGACGTGGCAGTGGGCTTAATACAGTCTGATCAGAATGGTAACTAAGAACCTCACGTTCTATTTAAATTTTTGCCTAGCGGCTTTTAGATCAATGTATTTTTGGGATGTGCGATCCATGTCTTTTTCTCCATTTGTTATATGAACCGTTCTCGAATGTAACTCGAACAGCAGAACTTTAAGTAAATCGTTCGAGTTTGTCGAATGACTCGAACACCGCTCAAAATCACTCGAATATGAAATTGGCGAACCGTTCGACTCGAACATCGCTCAACTCTCGTAAAGATCACCGATTTTTGGTAGTTCTAAATTCTTGGTGAAACCTCATTAATGACAACTTTCAGTGGGACACCAAACTACTTTCCTCATGACGTGTTGATCACAGGAAAAGGAAGCAGCAGATGTGGTTCATTTTATAGCTGGTGGTTGGGTAGGGCTGGTAGTCTGCATTTTAACGCATACTAAAGTAATGCATGTTGTTTGCACATGTGCCGATTGAGCCATGTAGTAGTCAAGTTTTTTGAATTTTTTTACTCCATTGAGTCATTTTTCCCAATGTTGGCAGATAACGGAGGAAATCTAGTAGTGGATGACAGACAGGTATAGGGCTGGTGCTCCTATAGCCATGCCACTACAGACAAGACCCAACTTGGAGACCCATGTCGGAGCCTCCAGATTCAGAAAACTTTCAGGCAGGCCGCAGTGCAGTATAGTATTATCAATTTCCCCCTCACCATAGGGCCTTAAAACACCTGGGAGTTACGGCCCATGCAACACAAGGCTGTAGGCTGATTTTTTTTTTTAAATCAAGACATGCATTCCTTGGCCAGTGGAAGGCCAGAACAGAGGCAGTAACCTCTACCCAACAATTAGAGACAAATCTTTTAGTTTCTGCCAACCTAAACAGCAGAACACTACCATCAATTGCCTTGCCCCCTCCCTATAGGGCTTTAAAACAGCAGGCAGTTACGCTCCACGAAACACATAGGCTGTGGGCTGTTTTTTTTTTTTTTTTAAATCAAGAATTGCATTAGTGGGCCAGTTGCAGGTCAGAACACTGGCAGTACCCTCCCAAAATTTGGAGACACATCTTTTTAGTCTCTGCCTGCCTTCCAAAACAGCAGTACATTACCATCAATTGCCCCCTCCTCTTAGGGTTTTAAAACACCAGGAAGTTACGGTCCACAAAATTTGTAGGTTGCGGACCGATATTTAAAAACAAATAAAAAATAAAGACTAGAGATGAGCCACCCCCTTAAGTTTGAGTTTGGTTCGGTGCGTCGAACGGATGCCCCGTTCGTCGAACGTTCGACGAACCAATTCAAACCCTTTTGAAAACAATGGCAGGCAAACACATAAAAACACATTATATATGTACACATACAGTAAATAAACATTGCCATTACACTTACAGGTCCCGCAACTCATCCTGCACTCTGTCTCCCGCCGCTTTTCCTTCTGATAATCGCTGCGTCGTCCCAGTAACCAGAACTGATGATAGGACCATCCGTGACATCAAAATAGCATATGACCAGTCACGTGTCTAGTATCTCATTGGTTACAGACTGGTCACATGGCTAGACGTCATGCTAGGTCCTGTCAGTGCATCTGTCTGGTACGCGGTGCTCATTTTTGCATTTCCGTGTACCGGCGAGATGCTCTGGCACATGGTCGGCTTCCTGCATGTGGGCGCTCTTTACAGAGTCAGCCCACATGCAGGGACTGGCTGCCACAGCTGGTGAATTGCGGCACCAGGAATCATGTGATCGGAGCACCATTGTAATAGTAGCCGCCTATCAGCGGTGACATCACCGCTTACAGCCCACAGCCTCTGCTCACTCTCACTGAGTGATTAGACGGCATGGGGAGTAGCAGCGTCTTCCTCCCATGCAGTGCTGTCTGATGTAGCAGAGCTGCATGGGTTGAAGGAGAAAGAAGACAGAAGAGCAGGATTGTGGAGGGCTGAGAGGGAGTAATAAACATGAAGTCTCTAAGTGTGTCTGTATTTATTTCTATTAGGCCCGTTTCACACGTCAGTGAAACACTGACATTCTTCACTGACATGTAAAACACGCACATGTCCCTCCGTGTTCCGTGGTTCACGGCACACATGGGTTGTCCATGTGCAATCCGTGATCCGTGATTGCGTATGGACATTACTCACCTGCATTCATTCCTGCTGTCCATGGTGCTGAAGTCTCCAGCTCTGCAGCGTCCGCCCACCACTCTCTGCACCTACTTCCTGGTCGGCTGTTCCTGCTCTCATGAATATTCATGAGCCAGGCAGGAGCTGCCGAGAACAGAGGCTGCACAGCGAATCACAGGCAAGGTAAGTTGAAAATATTTAATATTTAATATGTCCGTGATTTTCTGGTAAGTGTTTCACTGATCACACGCGGATCACACCATAGTGTGGTCCGTGGGTCATCAGTGATACCAGAAAAAAACTGACTTGTCTCTGTGCAGAATCACGGCAACGGGTGTACGCTGCACGGAGACAAGTTCAGTGAAAAATCACTGATGTGTGAGCAGACTTATTGATTATAATGGGTCTGCGTATGTCAGTGATTCTGGTACGTATAAAAAAAGCACAAATGTACCAGAATCACTGACGTGTGAAAGAGCCTTAAAGTATTTTTACTCTGTGTGGTGTCTTTTTATTAACCCTTTATTGGAGATTCTTAATGGCCGGGTCAAACTTGCCTGACATTAAGAATCTCTCGCTTAATACTAGCTAGTAAAACAAAGCTAGTATTAACCCATTATTACCCAGCAAGCCACCCGGCTTCAGGGCTGCTGGAAGAGTTGGATACAGTGCCAGATGATGGCGCTTCTATGAAAACGCCATTTTCTGGGGCGGCTGCGGACTGCAATTCGCAGCAGAGGGGTCCAGAAAGCTCGAGCCAACCTGTGCTGCGGATTCCAATCCCCAGCTGCCTAGTTGTACCCGGCTGAACACAAATATGGGGCAAAGCCCATGTCGATTTATTTTTTTTAATTATTTCAGGAAATTCCTGAAATAATTAAAAAAATGGCTTCCCTATTTTTTTAGTTCCCAGCCGGGTACAAATAAGCAGCTGGGGGTTGGGGACAGCCGTACCTGCCTGCTGTACCTGGCTAGCATACAAAAATATGGCGAAGCCCACGTCATTTTTTTGGGGGGGGCAAAATACTCCTGCACATAGTCCTGGTTGGAGTATTCTGAGCCTTGTAGTTCTGCAGCTGCTGTCTGCTCTCCTGCATACACTAGTGAATGAAGCATGCTGAGCCTTGTAGTTCTGCAGCTGCTGTCTGCTCTCCTGCATACAGTAGTGAATTGAGCTGAGCCTTGTAGTCATGCAGCTGCTGTCTGCTCTCCTCCATACAGACAGACAGCAGACCTCAGCTGCAGAACTACAAGGCTCAGCATACTCCATCCAGGACTGGGAATCATAAGGAAATCCAGCAGCTTGATCCAAGAATTTTTAAAAGTTATATTTTTTATTGAAGTATAATTAAAAAGTCCACAAAGTCACATGGAGTGCTAAATCAGACAGGGGACACATTTCGAACGTCTAGTTCTTATTCAGTCTCTATTCAGACTGAATAAGAACTAGACGTTCGAAACGCATCCTCTGTCAGATTTAGCACTCCATGTGACTTTATGGACTTTTTAATTATACTTCAGTAAAAAATATAACTTTTAAAAATTCTTGAATCAAGCTGCTGGATTCCCTTATGATTCCCTGACCTGGTTTTGCCGACTTTTTCAATCCTTGCACGATCCAAGGTTAGTGTCCCCTACACAGGTGAGCTGCAACACAACTTTTCTTGTTCCATCCAGGACTGTATGCAGGAGTTTTTCGCCCCCCCCCCCAAAAAATTACGTGTGCTTTGCCATGTTTTTGTATGCTAGCCAGGTACAGCAGGCAGCTACGGGCTGCCCCCAACCCCCAGCTGCCTATTTGTACCCGGCTGGGAACCAAAAATATAGGGAAGCCTTTTTTTTTAATTATTTCATGAATTTCATGAAATAATAAAAAAAAAAAAAATGACGTGGGCTTCGCCCAATTTTCGTGTCCAGCCAGGTACAACTAGGCAGCTGGGGATTAGCATCCGGAGCGCAGGGTGTCCAAGCTTTCTGGGCACCCCTGCTGCGACTTGCAGTTTGCAGCCGCCGCAAAAAATGGCATGTTAGTAGAAGCGCCAACTTTTGGCGCTGTATGTAACTCTTCCAGCAGCCCTGCTGACGGGTGGTCCGCTGGGTAATAATGGGGTTAGGGCTAGCTGTATATTATCAACTGGCCCTAAGCCCGAAATTCATGGCATCACGCCAATATTAGACATGGCCACCATGAATTTCTAGTACAGATAAAAATCATTTTCTCTGTGTTGTGTTTTTTTTATTAGAAATAAAACACAACACAATTAGTGACTCCATCTTTATTGAAATAAAGAACCCCCCTCCGCAGTGATGCTGGGTTAAGGGTCCCACGCCATTCAAACTGGATCCAATATCATCTGATCGGTTTACTGGAAGGCAAAGCGATCAGATGATGTCAGGTTCAAGGGTCTGAATCACATGACACAGCAGCTGATTATATAAATGGCTTTTATACAATCAGCTGATGAATCAGTGCAAAAAAACCCCAAAAACTACACACTTCTGTGTAGACTCCTGCCTGACAACATCAGGTGATAGTTTAGCCGTCCGGGCGGTAAAAGGCCGGCCTCACCGCTCGACCTATAGTGTCAGCTGATTGCGTCAGGCGACCGCATCAGCTGATCTTCGCCAGAGAGATAGAGAGAAGATAGAGAGAAAAGAGAAGAGAGAGAGGAGATAGAGAAAATAGAGAGGAGAGAGAGAAAAGAGAGAGGAGAGAGAGGGAGAGAGAGACATAGGAGAGAGAAGAGAGAGGAGAGATAGAAGAGGGAGAGAGAGAGAGAGAGCGAGAGAGAGAAAAAAGCGAAAAAGAGAGAGTGAGAAAAATAGAGAGAAAAAAGTGAGAAGAGAGAGAGAGAAAAGGAGAGAGGGAAAAAGAGGAAAAGAGAGAGAGAGAAAGAAAGAGAGAGAGAGAGAATAAGAGAGAGCACAAGAGAGAGAACAAGAGAGAGAAGAGAGAGAGGAGAGAGCAATGCAGCCTCATTCCGTGAACTGCTCCGATTTTAGAGGTGTGTCCCGCGGCTCATAACTGATGTCCGGCTCCTCCCCTCAGTGCATAATTAAATAAAATTATAAATAAATAATAATTATAATTTAAAATTAAATTAAATTCTTTGCTTGGGCGGCCAGGACTCAAACTCGTGAACTAACTTTAGGCGGGAACTCTATCCATTGAGCCACTGCCTCTCATGAAAAGCATGGGGAGATTTGGTGATTTTGACCTCTATACTGCAGTAGAGAATCTAGAAGCAGATTTTTCAGCTGCAAGGATGAATGGATGGATGGGCAGATAGGTGGATGGACAGATGGACGGGCAGACGGGCGGATGGATTTGCGGATGGGCGGATGAACGGATGAGCGGATGGGTGGGCAAATACCGGCAGTACCGCACTCACCACCCCACACACGTAGGCACTGCAACCCGCATCATCACTGCACACGCAGGCACTACAACACCCATCATCACTGCACAAGCAGGCACTACAACTCCCATCATCACTGCACACGCAGGCACTACAACTCCCATCAACACCGCACACGTAGGCACTACAACTCCCATCATCCTCGCACACACGTAGGCACTACAACTACCATCATCACTGCATACGCAGGCACTACAACTCCCATCATCACTGCACACGCAGGCACTACAACTCCCATCATCACTGCACACACAGGCACTACAACTCCTATCATCACTGCACACACAGGCACCACAACTCCCATCATCCTCAAACACACGCAGGAACTACAACTCTCATCATCACTGCACACGCAGGCACTACGACTCCCATCATCACTACACACGCAGGCACTACAACTCCCATCATCACTGCACACGCAGGCACTACAATTCCCATCATCACTGCACACGCAGGCACTAGCTGGGTGAAGTCTCCGCTGACAGCGTGGCGCACTTCATTGCTCCGTGGATCTGTCACCAAGCACTCCTGTTCTACAGAGCTCCTGTAAGCTTCATGTAGCAGAGCTCGATGCGTTGTGGGACCTCTGTGGATTACGTTGGACCTGGAGGGGTATTTGGGGATTTTAATAAAATGGTGAAAGAGGATTTTTTTGTCTTTTATTCCAAATAAAGGATTTCTCGTTGTGTGTGTTTCTTTTCTTTCACTTACAGGTTAATCATGGAAGGTGTCTCTGGGAGACGCTTGTCATAATTAACCCCTTTTTACCCCAATTGCCACCGCACCAGGGCAATTCAGGATGAGCTGTGTAGAGTCCGGGGACTGCCGCATCTAATGGATGTGGCAATTCCGGGTGGCTGCTGGGTGATATTGTTAGGGTGGTGGGCTCCCCATAATGTGGCGCTCCCCATCCTGACAATACCAGCCTCCAGCCGTGTGGCTTTATCCTGGCTGGTATCAAAATTGGGTGAACCGCATTTTTTATTTTTTTTTTAATTATTTATTTTATTGCACGATACAGACCCGCCCACCAGCGGCTGTGATTGGTTGCAGTCAGACACGCCCCCACGATGAGTGACAGCTATCTCACTGCAACCAATCATGAGCGCCAGTGGGCGGGGAAGTCACAGAATACCTTATTGAATAATGAAGCGGCAGCCATTATCAAAAGAGGAAAAGCCGCCGGAGATTTGTGACAGCCGTGCAGCGAGGCGCGCATGATCGGTGAGTAGGAAAGAGAGAGGGATTGTGCTGGGGACGCAGGACGCATGCAGATACGCAACGTGCGCACATACTTACTGTGAAAAGCCACGCTTTTAGTGATCGAACCGTTCTCGAACGTAACTCGAACTTCCAAGCTTTTAGCAAATCGTTTGAGATCGTCGAACGACTCGAACACCCCCCAAAATCACTCGAACATTAAATTGGTGAACCTCGCTCATCTCTAATAAAGACATGCATTAGTGGGCCAGTGGCAGACCAGAACAACAGAGTAACCTGTACCCAACAATCAGAGAGACATCTTTTAGTCTCTCATTGTGGTAGTGTACTGATTGGTAGTGTATTGACTACCCAAACAGCAGTACACTACCATCACTTGCCCCATCCCTATAGGCAATTGTCCCCTCCCCATAGGGCTTTAAAACAGCAGGGAGTTATGGTCCACAAAACATTTTGCTGTGGGACATTTTTTTTTTTTAAATCAAGACATCCATTAGTGGTCCAGTTGAGACAAGATAGCTGTGGAAAGAAAGCGCATATAGGGTCTTACCCCAGTATATAAGGGGTGGGAGGGGGGTGAAACTACTCACCAGGTATCGTTGTGAGAGTCACAACAACTGTAATAGCATGTAGAATTTGATCAACGGCTGCAGCCACCCAAAAACGGCAGATAACAGAGAGCAAAAGAGAGGGGTGTTCAATACTGCGCCAAAAGATCACTGGGACAGATGATCAGATTAATGTATCTTTATTTTCATCCAGGTCTACGCGTTTCAGGAGCCACTGCCCCCTTCCTCAGGACCGTCAGGAAAGACAAACATCAAATCTGTCCTGGTGGACACCAGCAGATGTGAAGCCCCACAGGTGTTGTGTCGGTGCATTACCTTCAGGGACTCCACTCAGCTGGATCTGGTCACAGGTAGGAGATCTTCTTCTTGTCGTGACGCCACTCTCAGTATTGCGGTCAGTGGGGACCGCCACTGCAGATTAAGGGACGCCTGGGGCTGATGATATGTGCAGTTAGTTGGAATAGCCTCCTGAGAGTGAGGCAAGCCCCAGGGCCCTGTGTAGGTGCGTAGTACCACAAGGCGCAGAATGACTCAACACAGGCAGGATGTCTTTCAGGGTTTTTACTCACTTCAGGTGGCAGGGTGAGTAACCCGGGCGTAGCTGGGATGAACCAGGCGGGAACCAGGTGTCCTTCAGGCTGACTTGTGAGGGTGACTACTAACTCGCCTTCCTTAGCCCTTGGTGGTTTGGAGTGACCCCGACTTTGAGTCCCTATGGGGGTCACCCAGGGAAGTTGCTGAAGCCTCACTCCCCTTCGTTTGCCGTGTGCTTGTTGCCTGGGCCAGATCACTCCAGCTTCTTGCCTCCTGTGAGCTATGGGCCCTAACTGTGGCTACGTGGCTGCGGCTTTTGTGGTGTTGTGGCGTGGGCTTTGAGAGCCCCACACTGGCAGGTTTAGCAAAAGAAAGTTGGATCTATCTCCGCTCCGGGATCTGCCGCCCGTTTGGGCCTGGTACTCTCTAGCAGTCTCCTTACTTCCCACTCCGTGCCCTTTCTTTAGCTGAAGATGGATTTCGGGTAGCACTCCTAGTTGACCGTTCTCCCCGTCAGTAGCCACTGCGCGGGCGCTGTTAGACAGCAACAGCCCCACAGGTCTGCTCCTCACTGAGCCCTATGGAGTTCTGCTCTAACTGACTCACTGCCCCTCCTCTCCTGTTCTTGCCTACGCCACCTAGCAACCAGACTCTCTTACCACACCCCTTGAGAGGAGATGGAGGCTTTTGGCCCCCTCCACTATTCCAGTGAAGGTCAAGGCTTTTCCCCCTCCTGGGATCCCCAGGGGTCCTCTCATGGGTACATGTGTGAGACCTGATCACTATGCGCCTGTGTTCCACACCCCGGTCAGCCTTCTGGATTACCTGTATTGTACTGTCCCCAGCATGGGTGCAGTACTCAGTGGTGCCTGACCAGGTCAGGGGCGCCACATTCCCCCTTAGTTATCACCAGCACGTCCTCGGGCTGCAAGACAACATTTTAAAATGCATAAAACATTAAAAACATGTAAAACATTTTTAAAAGCACCAGGTACCATACATCACCACCCTCCACCCACAAGTCCGTTAACCCACCCAAAACCCTCTCACGTTGGCCGCGCCTTCAGCCACTTCTGGCAGGATGTAGAGGCGGCTTTCATGGTCTGGTGGTCTTCAGGGCATACCTGGCCTGGTGGATCCGCGCCTTCAGCCTCTTCTGGCAGGATGCAGAGGCGGCCTCCACAGTTGGTGCTGACCAGGTACCCTCTTTGTGGTGGAGAGCCAGGCCCCATAAACAGGCATGCTCTCTGGTCGCAGGTGAGCCAAGGCCCTATATACGGACGGGCTCCTCCTGGTTGCAGACGAGCCAAGCCCCTAAACAGGCTGACTCTGGTGGCGGTGGTGCCCTTTTGGTGTAACTATTTACACTGCGAGAGTTTGTGGCTATAGCCAGTTCATAGCCTTAAGGTTTATGGTTTTCTCACAATAGTTTTTGTGGGCACATGCTTAAACGTGAACGTTGCAAAACAAAACTTTTCAAAACTTCAACTGGTAACTTCTTTCTTTACTTTACTTTACTCCTCCATTTCACCAGGGCTTGGGCCTGTAGGGCTGCGGCACCTGCTGCTTTCTTGCTCTTTGTCGTCGTCTGAGGTAGTTTCATCTGTAGGTTCCTTGTCTTTTCTTTCTTGATCTTCATCTGTTTCCTTTGCTGCATCTGTTTCTTTATCTCTGTCTTTTCTTTCTTCTTTGGGACATGGTGCTACATCTAAGGCATACCATCCTCTTTCTCCTTGGTGCATGGTGAACTGTACGGAGTCTCCCATCTTTAAGTTTCTGCCAGGGTGTCCTCTGGGCAGATTAGCTCTGACGTCTCTCCGATTGACAAAAATGCCTTCTTTGATACCAGGTGCTACGATGAACCCGTATCCTGACTTGAGGCTGAAGTCCTCCACTACTCCTCTGCAAAGGGGTCCCCGGACCTGGGCTTTGGCTCTTCTCAGGAACCTTTTTTCTTGTAGGTCTCTGGCCGTGATGTCATCTCTCTGCTCTGGGGATGGCGGTGCAGGGGAAAACTGGGTTCTGCGGCGGCGCTGTGTCTCGCGGGCTGGATTCTGCGAAGTGCAGCTTACAAGCTCCCAGGTGGGGCGGTTGGGCAGGTCTTCTTCAGCAGGAGGTGTCAGGTCTTCCTCGTCCCAGCGGGAATATGGCAGCATCTCCGGCTCTGGGACTAGCACTGCTGCTTGCTCCGGGGGCAACTCCTCAGCTTCTTGCCCTCCTCTCCCCCTTAGTTCTTCTTGGCACTCCTTTGGTGGCAGTGCTGGGGATAGGCTTTCTTCAGCAGGCCCAGGCGGGGGACTCTTTGGCGTGGTTGCTGCAGGGGTTGCTGGAATCCTCTTGGGGGTATGCGGAGGGAGCAGATACCGATCCACCATCTCTTGTGGGAACTGGGCCTCTAGGTCAGCCTTCAGCTTCCAGTATTCGGGGTCCTCTCCTATCAGGGACTTCCTAGCAGGGACCTCTTTGGACTGGGGAGCGGTGTCTGCTCTGGCCTTGCAGGCCGGGGTAAATGGTGATGCAATCTCTTGGCGGGCCGCGCCTGGCATGGCGGCGGCCTGGTCTTGGCGGGCCGGGCCTGGCATGGCGGCGGCCTGGTCTTGGCGGGCCGGGCCTGGCATGGCGGCGGCCTGGTCTTGGCGGGCCGCGCCTGGCATGGCGGCGGCCTGGTCTTGGCGGGCCGCGCCTGGCATGGCGGCGGCCTGGTCTTGGCGGGCCGCGCCTGGCATGGCGGCGGCCTGGATCAGTGTCGCTGTTGCAGGGGGCTCTGTGCAGGCTGGGCTGGACGTCGCTGCAGCAGTCTGGGCTTGGCGGGCCGCACCTGGCGGGGCTGCGGCCTGGTTCAGCACCTCACTTGCGGCGCGGACGAGCGTTGCTGCGGCGGTGGGGTCTTGGCGGGCCGGGCCTAGCAGGGCGGCGGCCTGGGTCAGCGTTACGCCTGCGGCGCGGATGAGGGTCGCGGTGGCAGCCGGTTCTTTGCGGGCCGGACTGGGCGTTGCTGCAGGGACCGGGTCTCGGTGGGCCGAGCAGGGCATCGCTGCGGCCGCTGGGGCTTGGAGGGCCGCACCTGGCGTGGCTGCGGCCTGCTTCAGCGTCGCCGCACCGGACGCCTCTTCGGGGACCGCGGACGTGGCAGCAGGGGTCGGGGCACTTGCGCTGGCCGGGGCATCACTCGACTCACCCATCTGTGGCAGCATCGGGGTCTGCGTCGTCGCCGTCCTGTCTGGCACTCGGCGCGCGGCTCTCCTTTCATAGGCCCGAACCGCGGCAGCCATCTCCAGAAGTTCCATGCGTTCTTCTCGGATCTGCTCCACAACCCGGGTCTCCAGTCGTCACAGAACTGGGCCAGCTCCCGATACCACCAGGCAGCGGAGCCCGGTTCTGGATTTCTGCGGTCAGACGCCATTTCTTCTGCGCCCTCTTCTGCACGACTCTCCAGCTGTGGACTCGCCGTTGCCTCTAATAGCAAGCTTTTTAGTTTCTGCTCTGCCTCTTTCAGCAGCTCCTCTCCCAGCAGCAGGCTTCTGGCTCCCTTTCTGTCCCGACGTCTCTGGACGCTTCCACTCTCATAGCTGGCAAGGTCAGAACTCTGCAGGGGATCTCTGGGTAGCCACACCTCTTCGTGGGCGGTAACTTCTTCCAGCGCGGGCTGCTGTTGTTTTTCAGCGCGCTTTTCACGGTGGCAATATGGCGGCGCTTCCAATTTTTCAAGCGGACCGCCCAGGCACATGGTCACCTGTCTGAACAGGTCTAGTCCTTATCCTGTTCGTGACGCCAGATGTGAAGCCCCACAGGTGTTGTGTCGGTGCATTACCTTCAGGGACTCCACTCAGCTGGATCTGGTCACAGGTAGGAGATCTTCTTCTTGTCGTGACGCCACTCTCAGTATTGCGGTCAGTGGGGACCGCCACTGCAGATTAAGGGACGCCTGGGGCTGATGATATGTGCAGTTAGTTGGAATAGCCTCCTGAGAGTGAGGCAAGCCCCAGGGCCCTGTGTAGGTGCGTAGTACCACAAGGCGCAGAATGACTCAACACAGGCAGGATGTCTTTCAGGGTTTTTACTCACTTCAGGTGGCAGGGTGAGTAACCCGGGCGTAGCTGGGATGAACCAGGCGGGAACCAGGTGTCCTTCAGGCTGACTTGTGAGGGTGACTACTAACTCGCCTTCCTTAGCCCTTGGTGGTTTGGAGTGACCCCGACTTTGAGTCCCTATGGGGGTCACCCAGGGAAGTTGCTGAAGCCTCACTCCCCTTCGTTTGCCGTGTGCTTGTTGCCTGGGCCAGATCACTCCAGCTTCTTGCCTCCTGTGAGCTATGGGCCCTAACTGTGGCTACGTGGCTGCGGCTTTTGTGGTGTTGTGGCGTGGGCTTTGAGAGCCCCACACTGGCAGGTTTAGCAAAAGAAAGTTGGATCTATCTCCGCTCCGGGATCTGCCGCCCGTTTGGGCCTGGTACTCTCTAGCAGTCTCCTTACTTCCCACTCCGTGCCCTTTCTTTAGCTGAAGATGGATTTCGGGTAGCACTCCTAGTTGACCGTTCTCCCCCGTCAGTAGCCACTGCGCGGGCGCTGTTAGACAGCAACAGCCCCACAGGTCTGCTCCTCACTGAGCCCTATGGAGTTCTGCTCTAACTGACTCACTGCCCCTCCTCTCCTGTTCTTGCCTACGCCACCTAGCAACCAGACTCTCTTACCACACCCCTTGAGAGGAGATGGAGGCTTTTGGCCCCCTCCACTATTCCAGTGAAGGTCAAGGCTTTTCCCCCTCCTGGGATCCCCAGGGGTCCTCTCATGGGTACATGTGTGAGACCTGATCACTATGCGCCTGTGTTCCACACCCCGGTCAGCCTTCTGGATTACCTGTATTGTACTGTCCCCAGCATGGGTGCAGCACTCAGTGGTGCCTGACCAGGTCAGGGGCGCCACACATACATATAAATAGACAAGATGACATCATAACACCACCCCTTCTTGAAAAAAAAGAGCCGGAAAAAAACCCCCAAAAAACAGTGCAGAAGCTGTCCAGGATGACATAGTAAATGTATCTTCCCGAGATAAAACTAAAACACAAATGGTATAACAAAATCAGAGATGACAGTAGAAAAGCATATATTGAATAAAAGAATAAAATTGAAAGAACAAAACATGTGTTATTAAATAATTTGTGTCAAAAATATATATATGTGTATATACACATCTCATTGTGTATGTGTGTCATTTTGGGTATATTTTATACATGAATCTACAATCAACAGGAGGGAGTCCAGAACCCACTCCTGTCAGGCGCTAGGACAATCACCAGACGTAGGTATGATGAGTGGAGGCTTAAACAAGTGTAGCCACCTCTGTGTCTTGTATTTAGAGCTGTGACGAAACCCGAAGAAAAGAAGAAGCTCACATTTATAATGAGAGTGGAGAGACACGCTTACTCCAGAAATAGAATAGAGTTTATGGGGGTGAACACATCGGAGGATGCTCCAGACTATTAGATTCACAGGGCAGTTCACCCGAGTTCATAAGCGTGGGAAATTCAATGACTGCGCCTGCGTGAGAGGTATGTATCAGGAGCTTGCAGGTCAAAAGAGTTCAGGACCGTGGGAACTATCCAAAAGCGCATGCGTGAATATCAACCCATAGTGAACTTGCAGAGCGGCAAGTCCTGCATATTTGTATCAGTGAAATGGAGCCATAATCGCTGAAAAAAACACAGCGCTCGTGGTTAGTGGATGATAAAAAGACCATAGATCAGATTGAAGTGAAGTGTAAAGGCACAGAGACCCTCAGGATTAAAGAAAAAGGACGTGAGAATAAGAGATAAACATATAACTATCTGCCATATAAGTGTAGAGCATGGATGATAATGGGTGAAAATGCAGAAATAAAATATGCTGTGAGATCATATAACTAGACAAGAGGCATATCGTACCACAAATACCGGGCGCTATAAAGTGAGCAGCAGAACGTAACAAAAATAATAGAATGTCACCACCATGTTGTGGTGATGTGTTAGTGAATATACTCAATATTAGCGGGGGGATATACATGTACCGATTAAAAAATAGATACACATGCATGCAAATAAAACAAAAAACAATAGACAAACAAAATCAAATTAGTAAACTGACGGGAGAAGATGTATGTTCAGGGGCACCAATTACTAAGATTATAAAACCATATCATATAAATAGAACCATGGCTCCAAGAAAAAAAAAAAATAAAAAAAAAATATATATATATATATATATATATATATATATATTAGTAAGACAGTAAAAAATAATAATAATAAATAGCAATAGACCTGATAATCTAAAAACATTGAAACAACAATAAAACATTAATAAAATGTCCCACTACTCCGAGTGTGACAACCATATTAAAAGACGGAAGAGATCATGACATAAAACTAGAATAAAATTGTAATAAAAGCATCAGATGGATGAATCGATACTAGACATGGTTTTAGTGGAATAAATCTGTAATTTATTTTAGACCTTGGGGTTTTAAAGTATTAATCTTATATATCCAGTATGTTTCTTTTTTATTTAGAACCCCCATCCTATCAGGAATATGTGAGGGTATCTGTTCGATAGGAGTGACTTTCAACTGAATTCTTTTATTGTGATATAAAGTGGTATGACGGGAAAGTCCATGTAACATGAATCCCACTTTGATGTTATGTCTATGTGAGTTGATTCTATTGTGCAGGGCTTGAATCGTTCTGCCTATATAACGTTTTTTACAATCACATTCAATTAAATAAATAACGAAGTCGGATTGACATGTCAAATGTCCTTGTATCCTGAAATCCATATCCTCCGCGGTCAAACCAAAATTGATCCTCCCATGTTGGATGGATCTGCAGCATAGGCAGTTTCTTGTATAGCATTTATAAGCCCCCATAGGCAAATTGTTAGTGGTAAGATTGCAAAGATTTTTTAATCTGCCGGAAGCCAGTTGATTTTTTAGAGTAGACGCTCTGCGAAATGTGATGCCTGGATGGGGGGGTAGAACCTCTTTCAGGTATGGATCATTGTGTAAAATAGACTAGTGTTTCTTTAAAATGCCCTTGATAGCATCCCCATCACAACTGAAGGTGGTGAGGAAGTTTGAAGCAAATTTGTCGGTGGCAGCTTTTTTATCAGAGGTATTGACTTTCATAATCAAATCTCTTTGTTTTAGGTTTCTATTCACTTGATAGGCTTTTTTTATAACATTATATAATGTTATAAAATATTGAGTATATATTATAAAACTAATATTGAGTATATTCACTAACACATCACCACAACATGGTGGTGACATTCTTTTATTTTTGTTACGGTCTGCTGATCACTTTATAGCGCCCGGTATTTGTGGTACGATATGCCTCTTGTCTAGTTATATGATCTCACAGCATATTTTATTTCTGCATTTTCACCCATTATCATCCATGCTCTACACTTATATGGCAGATAGTTATATGTTTCTCTCTTATTCTCACGTCCTTTTTCTTTAATCCTGAGGGTCTCTGTGCCTTTACACTTCACTTCAATCTGATCTATGGTCTTTTTATCATCCACTAACCACGAGCGCTGTGTTTTTTTCAGCGATTATGGCTCCATTTCACTGATACAAATATGCAGGACTTGCCGCTCTGCAAGTTCACTATGGGTTGATATTCGCGCATGCGCTTTTGGATAGTTCCCACGGTCCTGAACTCTTTTGACCTGCAAGCTCCTGATACATACCTCTCACGCAGGCGCAGTCATTGAATTTCCCACGCTTATGAACTCGGGTGAACTGCCCTGTGAATCTAATAGTCTGGAGCATCCTCCGATGTGTTCACCCCCATGAACTCTATTCTATTTCTGGAGTACGCGTGTCTCTCCACTCTCACTATAAATGTGAGCTTCTTCTTTTCTTCGGGTTTCATCACGCCTCTAAATACAAGACACAGAGGTGGCTACACTTGTTGAAGCCTCCACTCATCATACCTACGTCTGGTGATTGTCCTAGCGCCTGACAGGTGTGGGTTCTGGACTCCCCCCTGTTGATTGTAGATTCATGTATAAAACATACACAAAATGAAACACGTACACAATGAGATATGTATATACACATATATATATTTTGACACACATTATTTAATAACACATGTTGTTTTGTTCTTTCAATTTTATTCTTTTATTCAATATATGCTTTTCTACTGTCATCTCTGATTTTGTTATACCATTTGTGTTTTAGTTTTATCTCAGGAAGATACATTTACTATCTCATCCTGGACAGCTCCTGCACTGTTTTTTTGGTTTTTTTTTCCAGCTCTTTTTTTCAAGAAGGGGTGGTGTTATGATGTCATCTTGTCAATTTATATGTATTTCAAGTAAGAAGGAATGGCGGCAACTCACTGGTGAACGTTAACGGCAATTTTTATTGCACAATCTGCAGCATTGTTACAATGTAACCAGGGAGGGGGGAGTGCAGGGGCGCCGGACGACGGCCGTTTCGCACCGTAGCAGGTGCTTCCACAGGTCCGGATCTGTGGAAGCACCTGCTACGGTGCGAAACGGCCGTCGTCCGGCGCCCCTGCACTCCCCCCTCCCTGGTTACATTGTAACAATGCTGCAGATTGTGCAATAAAAATTGCCGTTAACGTTCACCAGTGAGTTGCCGCCATTCCTTCTTACTTGAAGCTCATATTGGATTTCTATACCTTGGCTGAGCACCACAGGGACCGGCTGGAGATCTGTGATCCAAGGAAAAACCACAGCCTCGTGAGTACACACCTGGGCTTGCAGTGCCTAGCCTTTTCTTTTTTTTATTACAATTTATATGTATGCTGGTGTCCACCAGGACAGATTTGATGTTTGTCTTTCCTGACGGTCCTGAGGAAGGGGGCAGTGGCTCCTGAAACGCGTAGACCTGGATGAAAATAAAGATACATTAATCTGAACATCTGTCCCAGTGATCTTTTGGCGCAGTATTGAACACCCCTCTCTTTTGCTCTCTATTAGTTGTCCAGTGACAGGCCATAATAATGGCAGTAACCTCCTCACAAAATTTGAAGACACATCTTTTTAATCTCTGCATATTCAAACAAAAAGTTGTTTAATATCATCACCTGCCCCCTACCCATAAGGAACTGCCCCCTCCTCATAGGGCTTTAAAAGAGAAGGGAGTTACAGTCCACAAAACACATGAGCTGTGAACCGGTTTCTTTTCAAGACATCCATTAGTGGTCCAGTGGCAGTCCAAAACACTGGTAGTACCCTTTCTAAAAAACCGAATGTAGATACCAAGGTAGAGTATGATCATCACAAACCGAAATTTCCTTTTACCTTAAAAGCATGGTTTTTATTGGACATATATGCCACAAACAGAGTACATACATACATAAAATGATAAAAAAATATTAAACCATTTATTGGAAATAAAGGTGAGAAAAAATTATTTTCCTTCTCTCACCCTTCCTTAAATACGGAGGTCGGCGTCCTAATTGACCATGACGCCCCCGTTCCTCGTCGACTGACGTCCTATACTGACCCTCCACTCACTCTAAAAAGATATCCAGTGTGTCTAAATAGCAGTGGGTAAGGTGCAACACCAAAGATAAAGCCCACAAGATTATGTACACATATAGATTGTGTAAAGGAGGGGATTATGTCCGTCACTAATCATCTGTCGTGGACTAGTAGGGATAGGCCAGACTACGTCCTCAAGTCGACACACAATAAATATCAAATATTGACTTAAGCTGTTTTTTGTCCAGGATTCACCTTACGCGTTTCGCCCCTTAGTTAGCAAATAGGGGCTCATCAGGGGTATAACAGCATGGATCCTTGAAACACACAGCTTCAAACTATTATAGAATCGCACCAGGACCAGTAGATAATATGGTACATCCTCCAAAAACAACATTATAACACCACTTGATGCACCTGGTAGCTTGTTGCTGAACGTACAGTCTAAAACAAGTTCAGGCTAACTTGCCGCAATAGACAAATTCATGCATCCAAAAAATTAGTCATGTGGAGTATGCAACCCAGGCTTTCAGAACATAATATAAGCAGAGTCCTTAGATAGAGTTCAAGCCCTCTGAATCGCATCAAGGAAAACATCTGTCCCACTGATCTTTTGGCGCAGTATTGAACACTTATCTCTTTTGCTCTCTATTAGTGGTCCAGTGACAGGCCAGAATAATGGCAGTAACCTCTAGAGTTGAGCGCGGTTCGCGGTTCTCCAGTTCGCGGTTCGAGTGATTTTGGGGCTGTTCTACATCGAACTAGAACTCGAGCTTTTTTGCTAAAATTCGATAGTTCTAGATACGTTCGAGAACGGTTCTAGCAGCAAAAAGCAGGGCTTTTTACAGCTACAGTGTGCAGGAGCCATCGCTGGCAGCCTGCCACAAGCTGGTAACCAAGATAAACATCGGGTATCCAACCAAAGCGCTTTGGTTAGTAACCCGATGTTTATCCTAGTTACGTGCAGGAAGCCCACACTTTTCCGCTCAGCTCGCTCCGCCCCCTCCTGCCCGCGGCATGTACACACGTACACACACACACACACACACACACACTCTGTACACATGGTCCCGCTCGGCTTACCTGCGGTGATGAAGTCCCGCCATCCCGACCTCAGCGCTGTCACTGTCCTCCATGGCCGCCGCTTGTCACATCACCTTCTCTCGCTTCCGACCCGAGACTGACTAGCGGTGACGTCACGGGCCTCTCGCGATACTTGGCTGTGAAGGCGGCGATCATTGAACTCAGTGACAGGTGCTGTCAGTGTGCAGGAGATCAGCGCATGTAATGTACCTCGCTGACTGCAGCACTTGTCATGCCCTGCAGTGACCTGGGCTGACCCATTGATGTTAGCTCAGGTCACTGCATTGCTCTCCCAACCAATGGGGAACATTCTGCTCTTCATTGACTGGGACAGTGTGGATCGTCATGGCAACCCCTTGGATTACACCAGACCTGGATTTGTTTTTCTTTCTAATAAATTGGTTAAAGAGGGAATGTTTTAAGGAGTGTTTTTTCAAATAAAAATGTGTTTGTCGTCTATTTTTTTTTATTACTGACTGGGTTGGTGATGTCGGGTATCTGATAGACGCCTGACCTCACCAACCCCAGGGCTTGATGCCAGGTGACATTACACGTCTGGTATTAACCCCATATATTACCCCGTTTGCCACCGCACCAGGGCGCGGGATGAGCTGGGGCAAAGCACCAGGATTGGCGCATCTAATGGATGCGCCACTTCTGGGGCGGCTGCGGCCTGCTATTTTTAGGCTGGGGAGAGTCCAATAACCATGGACCTCCCTAGTCTGAGAATATCAGACCCCAGCTGTCTGCTTTACCTTGGCTGGTGATCCAATTTTGGGGGGACCCCTACGTGTTTTTTTTTTAATTATTTATTTAATTTAAAATAACAGCGTGGGGTGCCCTCAGTTTTGGATTACCAGCCAAGGTGAGGTTGCCAGCTGTGGTCTGCAGGCTGCAGCCATCTGCTTTACCCTAGTTGGCTACAAAACTAGGGAGAACCCTACGTCATTTTTTTTTTCATTTTTTTGGCTAAATACAAAGCTAAGCACCCCTTAGTGCCACATGAAAGGCACCAAAGGGTGCAAAATTACAAAATGCAGGAGAGTGGGACATTATGTGTCTTTCTGCCATTATAATGACAGAAAAGACTGATATGAAGTGCACAAGCACAAGAAAATCACCAGAGCGCTCTACGCTGGGAAAAGCAGTAGAAAATGGCACTGGAGTGAACATGTGACCGCCTCATGTAGGATGAAGCTATGGATCCTGGGTAAATTTATGCATTTATCCTCCTTCAGTTTTTTTGCAGTACACAAAAAAAACGGGAGGCACACGGATGACAAACAGATGACATACGGACCGTCTACGGAACGGAAACTGATGCCACACGGATGCACCCGTGAAAAAAAATGGACTGTTTTTTGCAGACCGCAAAAATGGATCGGTCGTGTTAATGTAGCCTTATTCTGATCTGCCATTTATAAACAGCAGGCAGAAATAAGTGAATAGCGCCCCCCAGCATCAGAAAATCTCTGGGGTTTCAGGGCTAGCTGAGACCCTGGAGATCATGATTCAGGACGGTTTTTCCGGTCCCCGCTCATGTGATCACAGGTATACACCGTACACCGATGATCACGTTACAGTAAATGACAGCGCCGGTAAAAAATTATTTATCTCCCATCTGGCATGAACAAACATGATAAATCTCCTTCTCGGTTCTCTCCAGTCCCGGTGTCCCCAAAGTGCCCCCCTGATGCACTCCCAGAATTCCAAGATGGCCGTGCGCACAGCAGCGCGCCGGCCGCATTCACCCTACTCCTCTGATTTCTGTCGCATGTGCCATGACACATGCGACAGAAAACTCCTCCCCAGGCCCTGCCAGGTCACCCCCTATAACCCCACCAGTGTTCCCCGGTGTCCCACGGTACCTGTGCAGCGTTGATCCCCCGCGGCCCTCTCCTTCACAATAGACGCTGCCGCATGCACAGAGCGGCTGTCAGCTCAGCTTCCTGTGTTCAGACACAGTGAGTGGGGGTTATGCATCTGTAAGCTAAATGGGTGGCACGGTGGCTCAGTGGTTAACACTGCAGTCTTGCAGCGCTGAGGTCCTGGGTTCAATTCTCACCAATGACACCATCTGCAAGGAGTTTGTATGTTCTTCCTGTGCTTGCATGGGTTTCCTCTGGGTACTCCGGTTTCCTCCCACACTCCAAAGAGATACAGCGCTATGGAATTAATAACGCTATATAAATGAGTAAATGATTATTGTTTCTGCAATGCCCTGCTCATGAGGTAAGGAACATAATTGATCAGGAGAGCTATACTACATTTCCAAATGGAGGGATTTGCTTTTATTGTTGCCCTGCTGAATGACTACCAAACATGAGAGTCCGTTATACGCCACAAGAAAACACATCTAAATAGCGAGCTCTGTTGTTAAGTATTCATTCAGCTGGATAACTGGACTTAAAGGGGTATTCCATCTCCAAGATCCTATCCCCAATATATAGTAGGTGGAATAGCAATAATATCAGCAAATACCAATATTTGGAAATGTGAGAATAGTTCTCCTGATTAGGCATGCCCTTACCTCATGAGCAGGGCATTGCAGCTTTGGTAGCAACCATTACGACATGGACTCTGCTGCTGTGGACCCGGGGAGAGTGAGTGCAGATTCATTGCACCCACACTCCTCACATTAAGGGTCTGCACTTGTTAGGACAAGGATGACGGGTAGGCCCAGGAGGTGGATCCACTGGACTGAGCACCCCACTGAGGGCAAGGTGCCCGGTAGCCGAAGCACTATGGGTAGCAGGACAGTCCGTTCAGAGGAGTGGGTGTAGAAGTCCCTGGGACCACGGAGTCTCTGAAGGTAGTCCGGGTGATGGAGCGCAGGTTCGGAGGCCGAGATGATGTCAGGCAGGGTCCGAAACCAGCGGAACGGGGAGGTCGGTCACCACACGGATCCAGGGATCAGAGACGGTAGGAACTGAGAAGATGACGGACAGTCCGTTCGGGGTTCTGGAACCGTCAGGACCGGTTGGCGAGACAGGAGCGGCTCTACAAGAGAGATAGGTAAGTACGAGATAATGGCACAGGGAGACCTGACTCCTAGCTTAGCAAACACGAAGAACAGGCCCCGCCCACTTGGAAAGGAACCCCCTATATACCCTGCACCTGAATCTTCAATATCCTGTTGGAGGACGCTGGCCCTTTAAGAGAGGGTCAATGACCGCGCGCGCGCCCTAATGCGCATGCGCGAGGCCCGGGTGCCAGAAGCCAGAGCAGGGAGCGGTGCACAGGAGGCAGGAGTGCTCAGCATCGCAGATGGGCGCCGGGACCGGGGACCGGGTTGCCTGGAGGACGCAGGTGAGGGAGCATGGAGGCCGTGGAGCGGGGGACGCCTGGCAAAGGAGCCGGGGAGCGTGGCAGGGGAGAATGGCAGGGGAGCCGGGGAGCGTGACAGCACTCCTAGAAAATGGGGGATACATTCCCTGAGTGTCTCCCCCCATATTCTAGACGGTCCAGAGTCGTCATGGGACCCCTTTATTTTTTTTCTTACAATAAATTGGTGAAAGAGGGAATGTTTTGGGGACTGTTTTTTTAAATAAATTTCTTTTGTCGATTTTTTTTTTGTTAGTACTGACAGTTTATGATGTTGTGTATCTAATAGACGCCATGACATCACAAACTGCTGGGCTTGATGTCAGGTGACCTTACAGCTAGTATCAACCCGATTTATTACCCCGTTTGCCACTGCACCAGGGCACAGGATGAGCTGGGGTGAAGCGCCAGGATTGGCGCATCTAGTGGATGCACCACGTCTGGGGTGCCTGCGGCCTGCTATTTTTAGGCTGTGAAGGCCCAATAACTATGGACCTTCCCACCCTGAGAATACCAGACCACAGCTGTCCGCTTTACCTTGGCTGGTGATCCAATTTGGGGGGACCCTACTTTTTTTGTGTAATTATTAATATTTATAAAATAATTATAAAAAAAAGAGCCTGGGGGGACCTCCACATTGGATCCCCAACCACGGTAAAGCTGCCAGCTGTGGTTTTCAGGCTACAGCCGTCTGCTTTACCCTAGCTGGCTATCAAAAATGGGGGGACCCAACGTCATTTTTTTTTAACTATTTTTTAAATAGAAAAAATTAATGGGCTTCCCTGTATTTTGATTGCCAACCAAGGTAACGGCAGTTGTACCTGACTGGACACAAAAATGGGGCGAAGCCTACGTCGTTTGTTTTCTAATTATTTCATGAAATTCATGAAATAATAAAAAAAGGGCTTCCCTTTATTTTTGGTTCCCAGCCGGGTACAAATAGGCAACTGGGGGTTGGGGGCAGCCGTACCTGCCTGCTGTACCTGGCTAGCATACAAAAATATGGCGAAGCCCACATAATTTTTTCAGGGGGCAAAAAACTTCTGCATACAGTCCTGGATGGAGTATGCTGAGCCTTGTAGTTCTGCAGCTGCTGTCTGTCTGTATGGAGAAGAACAGACAGCAGCTGCAGAACTACAAGGCTCAGCATACTCCATCCAGGACTGTATGCAGAAGTTTTTTGCCCACCAAAAAAATGACGTGGGCTTCGCCATATTTTTGTATGCTAACCAGGTACAGCAGGCAGCCACGGGCTGCCTCCAACCCCCAGTTGCCTATTTGTACCCGGCTGGGAACCAAAAATATAGGGAAGCCCGTTTTTTTTAATTATTTCACTTATTTCATGAAATAATTAAAAAAAAACTACGTGAGCTTCACTCCATTTTTGTGTCCAGCTGGGTACAACTAGGCAGCTGGGGATTGGAATCCGCAGCACAGGTTAGCCCGAGGTTTCTGGGCACCTCTGCTGCGAATTGCAGTCCGCAGCCGCACCAGAAAATGGCGCTTTCATAGAAGCGCCATCATCTGGCGCTGTATCCATCTTTTCCAACAGCCCTGAAGCCGGGTGGCTTTTTTTGGTTAATCATGAGTTAATACTGGCTTTGTTTTACTAGCTAGTATTAAGCCAGAGATTCTTAATGTCAGGCACGTTTGACCCAGCCATTAAGAATCTCCAATAAAGGGTTAAAAAAAAGACACCACACAGAGAAAAAATACTTTAATAGAAATAAATACACAGACACATTAGAGACTCCATCTTTATTACCCCCTGTCAGCCCTCCACGATCCATGGTCTTCTGTCTTTCTCGTTCAACAAATGCAGCTCTGCTGCATCACTGCTGCATGGGGGAAGACGCTGCTTCCCGTGCAGAAATCACTCCGTGATGGCTGCACGGAAAGCAGCTTGCAGCCTTTACGGAGTGAAAGATCAGTGCTGCTGGCTGCTGGCGGTGACAGACGCGTTACCATAGCAACAGGGCTCCGATCATGTGATTCCCAGAGCCGCGGTTAGCGGTGACGTCACCGCTAACTGCGTTGCTATGGCAACGGTGATCTCCGTTAACGACCGGCTGTGTCAGCCGGTCCCTAACGGAATGGGGAGTCGACCGTGTGCTACAGCATGTTGCCGGTACACGGCGATACACAAATGTGCACCGTGTACCGGAGAGATGCACTCGCAGGTCCTACATGACACGTCATAGTCATGTGACCAGTCTGTAGCCAATGAGATAATAGCTACGTGATGGTCACATGGCTATTTTGACGTCACGATAGGTCCTGCATCACTGCTGGCAGTGCCGGTCACCGGGAGGATTCAGCGATCATCGGATGGAATAGCGGCAGGAGACAGAGTGCAGGAGGGATCGCGGGGACCGGTAAGTGTTATGGCAATGTTTATTAACTGTATGTGTACATTTATAATGCATTTTTATGTGTTTGTGATTGCCTCCCATTATAGCCTATTGGTTCGAGTTCGGTTCGTCGAACGTTCGACGAACCGAACTCGAACGGGACCTCCGTTCGGCGAACCGACCTCGAGCCGAACCACGAAAGGTTCGCTCATCTCTAGTAACCTCCTCACAAAATTTGAAGACACATCTTTTTAATCTCTACCTATTCAAACAAAAAGTTGTTTAATATCATCACCTGCCTCCTACCCATAAGGAACTGCCCCCTCCTCATAGGGCTTTAAAACAGAAGGGAGTTACAGTCCACAAAACACATGAGCTGTGAACTGGTTTCTTTTCAAGACATCCATTAGTGGTCCAATGGCAGTCCAAAACACTGGTAGTACCCTTTCTACAAAATTTGGAGACACAACTTTTTAACCTCTGCCTACCCAAACATAAAGTTGTTTAATATCATCACCTGCCCTCTACCAATAGGGAATAACTCTCTTCCCATTGAGCGTTAAAAGAGCAGGGAGTTACGGTGCACAAAACACATAGACTGTGGGCCAGTATTTTTTTTTTTAAATAGACATCCAGTAGTGGTCCAGTGGCAGGCCAGAACACTGGCAGTAACCTCTCCATAAAATTTGGAGATGCATATTTTTAGTCTCTGCCTACCCAAACAAAAAGCTGTTTAATATCATCAACCTCTCTGTGGACCGGCATTTTAATTTGAAAATGTAATTACATACCCACCGTGCCTTTTGCAGCAGCACATCTTGCATATAATCCTGTCCTACAAATTACTGTACAACTTGGTTGATCCAAGCAGTGCTTGTGGGATGTTGCCCAGATAGTGTGCCGCCAGACCATAGTGCCGCCACTAGGTTTTTTGCCTAATCGCACTTGGCCTTCCCTATCTCCAGGTTGAGTGGAGCCTGCCATTTATCAAACTCACTCACTAAAGTATCAAGAGAGGAGCAGCTGGTTATCCCTCATGACATATTCATTCTATAGGGAATGTGGAAAGGGAAGAGAAGGCTATGGAAAAGAACACTGGCAGTAGCTTCTGCACAACATTTGGAGACCTATTTTCTAGTCTCTGCCCTTAAAAACAACAGTACAGTACCATCAATTGCCTTCTCCCCATAGGGAATTGCCCCCTCCACATAAGGTTTTCAAACACCAGGGAGTTACATTCCAACAAACACATCACATAGGCCATAGGCCGGCATTTTTTGGGAGGAAAATCAAGATATGCATTAGTGGGCATAAGGCAGGCCTGAAAACTGTCAGTAGCCTCTCCACAACATTTGGAGATATTATTTAGTCTCTGCCTACCCAAACAGCAGTATACCACCGTCAATTGCCCCATCACCATAGGGAATTGCCCACTCCCCATAGGGTTTTAAAACAGTCCACCAAACACAGAGACTGTGGGCTGATTTTTGTTTTTTCAACAATCAAGACATGCATTAGTGGGACAGTGGCAGGCATAGGCCTTTATTTCCAACAACAGTGGCAGTAACCTCTCCACAGCATTTGGAGACACTTTTTGGAGTCTCTGCCTCCTGAGTCTGTAGCATACCGGGGCAGGCTGAGGAATGCAACTCTCACCCACGACTATCGCCCCTGACCACATTACATTTGGTATAGCCAGCAGGATGCGGACATCTTGCAAGAAAGCGCCGAACGTCTGGAGATTTACCTTGAAGATGTTTTGAATTTACAAGAAGAAATCATCCATGAAGTTGTGAAAAGTTTGAGTGGGATGAATATCTGTAAAGATGATTTTCCTCTGGTTTTCATGTAGATTTTCATGTTTCTGCATTGAGGATGCAATGTTCTCGTGTTTGGAATTAGAGAACTGCCATGCACGCTGTGTGCCTCCCTGCTAGCTTGAGGAAAAGTACTGTTAACATGGTCTACAAGCTTATTACGATACTGCAGCATCCGCGCATCCCTTTCTAGGGTTGGAAGTATCTTGCTAAATTAATTCTTGTAATGTGGATCTAACAGAGTGGCAACCCAGTAGTCAGCACTATTTCTAATCTTAATGATATGGATATCATGTTGCAAATAGTGCAGCAAGAAGGCGCTCATGTGTCAGGCTCTTCCATGAGGTCCAAGTCAATGTTGAGTTGTTGCTGGGTTAACGCTCAAGCTTACCTTCTCCTCCTCCTCTGTCTCCTCACACCAACCATGGTCTGAAGAGAAGGGACCAATATCATCTTCATCTTCAGAGTTTTCTGCCTCATCACCTTTTCCTCCTTCATTTAGTGCCTGCACCTTCACTACCAGTTTCTCTGTTAACATGAGCCCAACTCCATTGATTGAATACACTCTCCTGTGACACCCACCAGTACAACGATTGTCCGGACTATCAGGGAAATGTAATCCCTTCCTATTCACCTCTGCTTCCTTCTTTTCCTCTGGGATCTGAAACCTTCTCCTGCAGATTATTCAAAGTGTGCTCAAACATGTAGATGAGCGGAATAGTAATGCTGATGACAAAATCATCAGCGCTAACCATGTTTATAGCAATTTCAAAACTGTCAAAGAGGGTGCAGTGGGCCTTGACCTGTGCCCACTCCACAAACGGGATTTACCCCATCTTAGTACTGCGTTGTCCAAGGATATGCCTCAAGGTGTACAACAGCAGACCTTGCTGCTGCTGTCACAGTTGCTGCAACATGTGCAGAGTGGAATTCCACAGTGTCGGCACATCGCATACCAACCGTTTAACAGGTAGGACAAAACTCCTTTGTATCTCTGACAATGGGAAGCTGTGGGCTACAAACAATGGATTTGAGCACACACCAACTGTACCTTCTGCCACAGCGCATCCAGCCCAAAATGCTGGGAGGAAAATTTCTGTACAACTAGATTCAAAATGTGAGCCATGCAAGGCATATGTGTGATAGTGCCGAGGTGTAAGACTGCTAACAGGTTTGCAGCATTGTCGCACATGGCCTTCCCTGGCTCCAGGTTCAGTGGAGACAGCCATTGATTAAACTTGGCCCAGATAGCTTTCTACAACTCTGTAGCTGTGTGACTAAATTCTTCAAGGCAACACTAATTTCAGGACTGCTTGATTGAGTTGAGCCCTGTACGGAGCTGTACGGAGGGGAGATTCTCTCTGCACTATTGTAACACGTTACATTAAGTGAGAGATTGATGGCACAATTGGAGACCCTAGAGGAGGTAAGGAAGCAGAAGAGGAAGTGGTAGATCCAGAATTGTGGCCTGCAAGCCTTGGTGATTGCAAGACTTGGGATGCAGCCCCCTTCCCTGCCTTCCACCAGAGTAAGCCAATGCCCAGTTAGCGAGATATAACGCCCCGTCCCATGCTTGCTGGTCCAGGTGTTAGTGGTGAAATTCACCCTGGGAGACACAAAGTTTTCCAAGGAAACAGTAATCTTGGCTGCGACTTGATGGTGTAGCGCAGGCACAGATTTATTAGAGATGTAATGGCGAATGGGCAACTGGTACTGGGGGACTGCAAAGGCCATGACGTTTTGGAAACCGTCTGTATCCACCAGCCAGAAAGGCAGCATTTCCATGGCCAACAATTTCAATATGATAAAGTTCAAGCACTTTGCTTTCTCATGTGTGGAAGGAAGTGCTCTTTTATGTGTGTGTGTGTGACTGAGGGCTGGCTGCTGTGCTGAGAGAGGGTGGAGTAAGGTGTATGACTGACCAGTGGACTGGGCAGGGGGGGTTGTAAAGGTACATGGAATGCTGGATTGAGAACCATTTGGTGTGCTTGATGTCTCACATGCATCAAAAGCACCAGGCATGGTCACTTTCATAACACCTAACAGTCCCTCACTTTCCCCCACTCTAGCAGGTACACAAGAGGAGGTTCTGCGGTTGGAGATCTGTGTTACAGTACTTTCCCTAGTGATGCAGATGGAGGAAAAAGGGGAAGATGATGTTGATTTGGCAGTCGGTGGCTGGGTTGGCCATTTGTCCGCATTTTAGTGCAGTGAGCTTTCCACAGTAATGTATGTTGATTGCGCATGTGCCTGTTCATGATTGTAGTGGTCAAATCATAACTATTTCTGCATCCACTCAATCATTTACAATGCAGGCAGATAACAGAAATTGGGTCATCTTTTGCAGTCTTAAAAAAAGGCCTAGGCCAGGGCAAACCGTCCGGCAAACTGCAGACTCATAACCGCTGCTGGCCACAGCCAGATTTGTGGCTGAGGATGCAGTGCTTCTCTTAGATGAATCACTATGTGTTTGTGTGGGAATTGCCACTGTAACATCCTCGGCTTCCTCCTCCATCTCCTCGTCATCAGCTGAGCTACTCAGCTGCGTACAACTGGGTTGACACCAAGTGGGATCTCCAACTTTGTCATCATGCTCTATGTTGTCCCCCTCTTCCTCTTCCTTACCTGATATCACAGCACAGTATGCATGCGCCTCAGGTATCTGAATCTCATCATCACCTCCACACCCAGGGCCTAATGTCAGTTGACGAGGGTCAGGATCCTGCTGGGACCCTACTTCGTCTGACACAGGATCCCACCCACAGAGGTTTTGTGCATTGCTGCAGATGCTTTCCTCTTCATGACTCTGGAAATCTTTTGAGTGGACCTGTGATGCCCATGGGATAGAATGTGAGAAGAGCTCTGCAACCTTGCACATGTATTGTTTCCCAAAGTCAGTTTGCCAGTTGGAGATAGCTGACGTGGGTTCAAACAATTGTAATTGGGGTGGCACCTCTGAGGAATGAACTGTGTGTGATGTGGAGGTGAAGGAAAAGGAGGAGAGGCTATTTGATACAGCGCTTAAAACCCACTTTACCACCTGATGTTGATGAGCCTCATTTCCAAGTTGAATTGATATAGAGCTGGCAAACAAATCTAGTTTAGTAGGCTGTCCTGTACTGTAATTTGTTCTTATTTCTCTTGGGACAGTTTGAGCCGGTGTTTACTCACTAGACCTGTGACTAACAGTACTTCCCAAATGTACACCTCGATCACCCCGCCTATTCCCCTTTCTATGACAACTTCATCCTGATTTACCACTTATGGTTAATGTATACTTCCCCTTTTAAACAGATGTATCGTAACCTTACAACCACACCTATCAGACATCTGACACAAAAGATACATTATTTAGTTATTAAAAGTTACAACACCATTTTACGTTGTTCAATAGCAATTTCTCAGCAGGCACTACTACAAATACCTATAAATTTATTTCAGTGTGTAATTTATAGCAAACCCAGAAAAGTAACAATGAACACTTTTTAGATACTGCATTAAAAACGTTATTTGGACCGACAATAATACGTGGTTATGCCCAGAGTGGGGTTTTTTACATTTCTAAGGGCAATTTAAATTAGCAAGATGCATCGTGTAGGTACTGCAGTAACAATTTTTTTTATAGACCACCAATAATATGTGGCTACAGTGGCTAAAACCAGAACTGTCTTTTTAAATTTTTCTAAAAGCAATTACAATTGCCAACATGCAGTGTGTACACTGATCTAACAATATTTTTATAGACATCCAATAATACAAGGCTACAGTGGCTAAAACCAGAGCAGTCTTATTAAATTTCTCTACAGGCAATTACAATTGCCAACATGCAGTGTGTACCCTACACTAACAATTTTTTTATAGACCACCAATAAGACATGGCTACAGTGGCTAAAACCAAAGCTGTCTTTTTACATTATTCTAAAGGCAATTACAATTGCCAACATGCAGTGTGTACATACTGCACTAACAATACCTAACAATGCTTTAGCCTGGAAACTGTTTTTCCCCTACTACAAGTGCCTACAATTCCTATTTCTATGATTTCATGTGCCCATTTGTGGCACAACAACACCTCTCCCTATAGTGCATGTCCCTATTCTGAACTATCACTGGCCTAACTAGCTAAGATGACTAGCATTAACCACCTAATCTCACTGTCTACCAGCAGCACCTTCCCTGACGAACAACAATCAGTAAATGGAGCCCAAGCAAAATGGCCGATATTTATATGCACACTGACATGTGACTTAGGAAACCAATCACAGAAGCCATTCTGTCTTGACTAGATAATGTTTGCTACACCATAATTGGCTTCAGGAACATCCACAAATAAAGATAAGAAAAAAATTGGTGCCGTGCATCTCTGGCTTCTCCCGCTCCAGAGTCCCCGCCTCCTCCACTGATTTTACATATCCCCACATCAAACAGCACTGCAATCCTATCCAAAACAGAAAATGCTATTAAAAAGCATTTATGGAAACAAGGCCAGCATTTGGGGTTGGCAAATGAACGTAAATAAATATTACAGAGCTTTGGGGGATAGTTCTGTTTTTGCCGAGCCTGAACGAACAAGCTCAGGCATGTACCAAAGCTGAGTTTGATGAGCCTATATTTAACAGGTTCGCTCATCTCAACTAAGGGGTACTTTGCACACTGCGACATCGCAAGCCGATGCTGTGATGCCGAGCGCGATAGTCCCCACCCCCGTCGCAGCTGCAATATCATTGTGATAGCTGCCGTAGCGAACATTATCGCTACGGCAGCTTCACATGTACTCACCTGCCGTCCGACGTCGCTCTGGCCGGCGACCCGCCTCCTTATCAAGGGGGCGGGTCGTGCGGCATCACTGCGACATCACACGGCAGGCAGCCAATTGGAGCGGAGGGGCGGAGATGAGCGGGATGTAAACATCCCGTCTACCTCCTTCCTTCCGCATATCCTACGGGAGCCGCGGTGATGCCGGTAGGAGATGTTTCTCGCTCCTGCGACTTCACACACAGCGTTCTGTGCTGCCGCAGGAACGAGGAACAACATCGGACCGTCGCGTCAGCGTAATTATGGATTACGCCGACGCTACACCGATGATACGATTACGATGCTTTTGCGCTCGTTAATCGTATCATCTCGGATTTACACACTACGATATCGCCTGCGATGCCGGATGTGCGTCACTTTCAATTTGACCCCACCGACATCACACCTCCGATGTCGTAGTGTGCAAAGTGCCCCTAAATGTCTCTCTCAGCAAGCCAAACTTAGCAATCATGAGCCCACACTTTAGAGGACACAGACCAGCGCTAGAGGAAACCACTGTTTTTAAAAATGAGCAGTGCTGCACATCTTCAGTTTGCAATTCAAGAAAGACATCAATATATTGGAGCAAGTCCAGATAAGAGCAACAAAGATGGTATAAGGTCTGCAAACCATGTCCCGTGAAGACCGGCTAAAAGAACTAGTAATGTTTAGTTTGCAAAAGAAAAGGCTGAGAGGAGACAATAGTCTGCAAATATCTGAAAGTTAGTCACAGTGCAGTGGGAACTATCCAATTCTTATTTGCACAAATAAGTACAAGTAGCAATGGGATGAAAATAAGAGGAAGGAGATACAGATTTGATATTAGCAAAAACTTTCTGACAGTGAAGGGTGTCTGAGTGTTGAACAGGCTGCCATGGGAGGTGGTGAGCTTTAAATCAATGGAAATATTCAAGCAAGAGCTGGATAAACTTATAGCTGGGAATATTTAGGAAAATATGCAGTCACAGGGGGTTGGACCTATGACCCCTAAAGCCCTTACAATTCTACCATTCTATGATTCGATAATTATATGATTCAATGTTGTCTACAGACTGAAGCCAAAATAGAGCTGTTTGGTTTAAATGAGACTCCATATATTGGGGAAAAGAAAAACATTTTATTGCAGAAAAAACTATGATTTGTGCAACATGCTCATGGTAGTATCATAGTTTAGATCTGTTTTACTGCCTTTGTTTTACTCACATTTGTCGGGTACTTATATACTAGAACTCTTCACAGAGCAGGGGCTCAATGCTGTGCTCAATAAAGATAAGCGATGTTCCAGGTTCGCCAATTTCATGTTTCAGTGATTTTGGGGGGTGTTCGACGACCTCGAGCCTTTTGCTAAAAGTTCGACAGTTCGAGTAACGTTCGAGAACGGTTCGAGCACCAAAAGCGTGACTTTTCACAGTAAGTATGTGCGCACCTTTCATATCTGCATGTGTCCTACGTCCCAAGCACAATCCCTCTCTCTTTCCTACTCACCGATCTTGGGCGTCTCGCTGCACGGCTGTCACAAATCTCCAGCGGCATTTCCTCTTTTGAAAATGGCTGCCACTTCATTAATCAATTAGTTATTCCATGCTTTTCCCGCCCACCGGTGCCCATGATTGGTTCCAGTCAGACACGCCCCCACGATGAGTGACAGCTGTCTCACTGCAACCAATCACAGCCGCCGGCGGGCGGCTCTATATCATGCAGTAAAATAAATTAAAAAAAAAAAATGCGGTTACCCCCATATTTGATACCAGCCAGGATAAAGGCACACGGCTGGATGCTGGTATTGTCAGGATGGAGAGCGCCACATTATGGGGAGCCCACCACCCTAACAATATCCCCCAGCAGCCGCCCTGGAATTGCCGCATGCATTAGATGCGGCAGTCCCGGGACTCTACCCAGCTCATCCTGAATTTCCCTGGTGCGGTGGCAATCGGGGTAATAAGGAGTTAATCATGACAGGCGTTTCCCCGAGACACCTTCCATGATTAAACTGTAAGTGAAAGTAAAGAAACACACACAGCGAAAAATCCTTTATTTGGAATAAAAGACAAAAAAATACCTCATTTACCTTTTTATTAAAATCCCCAAACAATAATCCAGGTCCGAAGTAATGGACACGACACTGTCAGCTCTGCTACATGAAGATGACAGGGAGCGATCTGTGTCCTCTCCACGCAGCAGCTGAAGTAAGCTGCGCTTTCACCAGACTTCACTCTGCAATGTAGACGTCAAGATTACCAAATCTGCCTATTCTTCTCAATAGAACCAGTGGCTCAATGGATAGAGCTCCCGTCTAAGAAGCATTAGTTCACGAGTTCAAATCCCGGCCATCCTGGTAAACACTTTAAATTATAATTATAATTTAATTTAATTATGCACTGAGGGGAGGAGCCGGACATCAGCTGTGAGCCGCGAGACACACCTCTAATATCGGACCAGTACACGGAATGAGGCTGCATTGCTCTCTAACTCTCTCTCTCTTTCTTTCACTTCTCTCTTTCCCTCTCTGTCTCTTTCTCTCTCTCTTTCTCTCTCTCTCTTTCTCTCTTTCTCTCTCTCCTCTCTCTCTCTCTCTTTCTCTCTCTCTCTCCTCTCTCTCTTATTCTCTCCTTCTCTCTCTCTCTCTTTTTATCTCTCTTCTCTCTCACTTTTTCTCTCTCTATCTCTCTCTCCTCTCTCTCTCTCTCTTTATCTCCCTCTCTCTTACTCTTTCTCTCTTTCCCTCTCTCTCTTTTTCTCTCTCTCTCTTTTTTCTCTCTTTTTCTCTCTCTCTCTTTTTCTCAGTCTCTCTCTTTTTCTCTTTTTCTCTCTCTCTCTTTTTTCTCTCTCTCTCTTTTTCTCAGTCTCTTTCTCTTTTTCTCTCTCTCTCTCTCTTCTCTCTCTCCCTCTCTCTTTTTATCTTTCTCTTTTTATCTCTCTCTTTCTCGCTTTCTCTTTCTCTCTCTTTCTCTCTCTCTCTCTCTTTTTCACTCACTCTCTTTTTCTCAGTCTCTCTTTTTTTCTTTTTCCCTCTCTCTCCTCTCTCTTTTTCTCTTTCTCTCGTTTTCTCTCTCTCTTGTTTTCTCTCTCTCTCTTTTTCTATATTTTTCTCTCTCTCTCTTTTTCCCAGTCTCTCTCTTTCCCTCTCTCTCTTTTCTCTCTTCTCTCTCTCTCTCTATTTCTCTTTCTCTCTCTCATTTCCTCTCTTTTTCTCAGTCTCTCTTTTTCTCTTTCTCTCTCTCCTCTCTTTCTCTTCTCTCTCTCTTCTCTCTTCTCTCTCCTCTCTCTTCTTTCTCTACCTCTCTCTCTTCTCTTTCTCTCTCAAAGACCTGGCAATGATCAGCTGATGCGGTCACCTGACGGAATCAGCTGACTCTATAAGTTGGACGGTGAGGCCGGCTTTTTACTGCCCAGCCGGCTAAACTCTCAGCTGATGCTGTCGGACAGGAGTCTGCACAGAAGTGTGTAGTTTTTTGGGGGTTTTTTTGCACTGATGCATCAGCTGATTGTATAAAAGCCGTTTATACAATCAGCTGCTGTGTCATGTGATTCAGGCCCTTGAACCTGACACATCCTCTGATCGCTTTGCCTTCCAGCACACCGACCAGACGATATTGGATCCGGATTGGACGGCGTGGGACCCTTGAAAAGGATTACTGCGGAGGGGGGTTCTTTATTTCAATAAAGATGGAGTCACTAATTGTGTTGTGTTTTATTTATAATAAATATATTTTTCTGTGTATTGTGTTTTTTTTTATCTGTACTAGAAATTCATGGTGGCCATGTCTAATAATGGCGTGACACCATAAATTTCGGGCTTAGGGCCAGTTGATAATATACAGCTAGCCCTAACCCCATTATTACCCAGAGGACTACCCGTCAGCAGGGCTGCTGGAAGAGTTGGAAACAGTGCCAGAAGATGTCGATTCTATGAAAGCACCATTTTCTGGGGCGGCTGCAGACTGCAATTTGCAGCAGAGGGGCCCAGAAACCTCGGGCCAACCTGTGCTGCGGATTCCAATCCCCAGCTGCCTAGTTGTACCTGGCTGGACAAAAAAATGGGGCAAAGCCTATGTTGATTTTTTTTGTAATTATTTCATGAAATTCATGAAATAATTAAAAAAAGGGCTTCCCTTTATTTTTAGTTCCCAGCCAGGTACAAGTAGGCAGCTGGAGGTTGGGGCAGCCGTACTTGCCTGCTGTACCTGGCTAGCATGCAAAAATATGGCAAAGCCCACGTAATTTTTTTGGGGGGCAAAAAACTCCTGCATACAGTCCTGGATGGAGTATGCTGAGCCTTGTAGTTCTGCAGCTGCTGTCTGTCTGCATGGAGGAGAGCAGACAGCAGCTGCAGAACTACAAGGCTCAGCATGCTCCATTCACTATTGTATGCAGGAGAGCAGACAGCAGCTGCAGAACAACAAGGCTCAGCATTCTCCATTCACTAGTGTATGCAGGAGAGCAGACAGCAGCTGCAGAACTACAAGGCTCAGCATACTCCATCCAGGACTGTATGCAGGAATTTTTTGCCCCCCCAAAAAATGATGTGGGCTTCACTATATTTTTGTATGCTAGCCAGGTACAGCAGGCAGGTATGGCTGCCCCCAACCCCCCGCTGCCTATTTGTACCCGGCAGGGAACTAAAAATATAGGGAAGCCCTTTTTTTAATTATTTCATGAATTTCATGAAATAATTACAAAAAAAATCGACATAGGCTTCGCCCCATTTTTGTGTCCAGCCAGGTACAACTAGGCAGCTGGGGATTGGAATCTTCAGCACAGGTTGGCCCGAGGTTTCTGGGCCCCTCTGCTGCGAATTGCAGTACGCAGCCACCCCAGAAAATTGCGCTTTCATAGAAGCGCCATCATCTGGCGCTGTATTTAACTCTTCCAGCAGTCCTGAGCCAGGTGGCTTGCTGGGTAATAATGAGTTAATACTAGCTTTGTTTTACTAGCTAGTATTAAGCCAGAGATTCTTAATGTCAGGCAAGTTTGACCCGGCCATTAAGAATCTCCATTAAAGGGTTAAAAAAAAGACACCACACAGAGAAAAAATATTTTAATAGAAATAAATACACAGACACATTAGAGACTACATGTTTATTACTCTTTGTCAGCCCTCCACGATCCTGCTCTTCTGTCTTCTTTCTCCTTCAACCCATGCAGCTCTGCTACATCAGACAGCACTGCATGGGAGGAAGACGTTGCTGCTTCCCATGCAGTCTATTTACTCAGTGAGTGAGCAGCAGCTGCGTGCTGTAAGCGGTGATGTCACCGCTGACAGAGGGGTTGCCATAGCAACAGTGCTCTGATCACATTATTCCCGGTGCCGCTATTCACTGGCTGTGGTATCTAGTCCCTGCATGTGGGCTGACTCTGTAAAGAGCACCGACATGCATGGACGGGGAAGCCGATCATGTGCCAGTGCATCTCGCCGGCAAAAGGACATGCTCAAATGAGCACCGCTTACCGGATAGATGCACTGACAGGACATAGCAATGACGTCTAGCCATGTGACCAGTCTGTAGCCAATGACATAATGGACATCCAAAGAAGAGAAAGCGACAACTCACTCTGTGAATGGCAAGTAACTTTATTCTGTGGTTGCAGACAAATACAGGTGCAGTGGGGAGAGGGAGGAATGCGGAGGACGGAGAGCAGACGACAGCCTGTTTCGCACTGATAGCGCTTTGACAAGTTCTGGGAAGTGACTGGTCACATGCTATTTTGACGTCACGATAGGACCTATCATCAGTGCTGGTTACCGGGAGGACACATGGTTATGGCAATGTTTATTAACTGTATGTGTACATGTATAATGTGTTTTTGTGTGTTTGTCTTTGCCTCCCATTGTTTTTAATGGGCTTTGAGTGGTTCGTCGAACGGTTCGTTGAACGGAGCCTACGTTCGACGAACCAAACCGGACTTGAGCCTTCAGAGGTTCACTCATCTCTAGTGCTCAGCAATGGGCCATGTCTCTAATGTGAGCTGTAGTCAGTAGCAAGCAAATGTTAATAGCTATTTTTTACTGTTCCCATTCATTGCAATGTTGTTTTCTACCATCTCACTGAAGCCCTTAATGTTTTCTTTAATTGTGTTGGATTCTCTCTTTTTTGATAACCAGCCAAGGTAAAGCAGCAGTTGTGAGATGAAAAAGTCAATTTGCTATCAGTAAAGAGGTTGTTCACTATTTTAACAACTTATTTTGATTCTACATGTTTCCCCCATTTAGAATGAGAAAGCTTATATGCACCTCCAGCCATTCCAGCAAAGTTGGCATTCATATTCCGCGGGCTCACGTGATGTTGTGATACTTCACATGAGCACCAGGCAAGATCAGTACTGGCTCCTGTCTCTTTAGAGACTTGGAACTTAATTAGCAAGAAGTGAGGGCTGTGTCTCCGCTCACTTCCTGTTGATTACACCTGCTTCTGAAGGCAGGGAGAGAAAAGCCAGTGCTGATTTGACCCAAGACTTGCTTGACTTCTAAACCTTAAATGAGCCTTAGGAACATAAGTCGAAAACAAAGCTAGAACAGCGCCACCAAAGGAGGTGAGTGTGAGCTTTTTTATATTACTTGAGGGAAATGTGGAATGAGAAGGTAGGGAGCAAACACTTTAATAGAATAATGAATTATGAATTATTGTAGAAAATAAAGTGTCAGGATGCCTGTCCTTGAGCTAAATGTCAACAGAATGTGGATCATGATACAATACAAGAACCAAAGCACAGGCGTTGTTCTACAAAAGAACAGTTAAAGAATAAAATTAAAGTTTTTGAATGTCCAAGTTCAGATCTTAAAGTTAAGTTTGACTTTCATACCAAACACCTTGTGTTCGTGTCTTCTCAGGGAAGACTGTGATCAAGTTCGGCATTTGGAGGCCAATCAATTTGTTTTTTATTATTAATAAGGACTGCGGAAGGCAGGGAAATCACTGAAGTGGTAGAAAACAGCAGCTGACATGAATGGGAATGGTAAAGAACAGCTACTAACAATTGTTGGGTACTTACATACTAGAACTCTTCACAGAGCAGTGGCTCAATGCTATGCTCAGCAATGGGCCATGACTCTAATGTGAGCTGTAGTCAGTAGCAAGCAAATGTTAATAGCTATTTTTTACTGTTCCCATTCATTTCAATGCTGTTTTCTATTATCTCTCTGAAGCCCTTAATGTTTTTTTAATTGTGTTGGATTCTCTCTTTTTTGATAACCAGCCAAAGGTAAAGCAGCAGTTGTCGGATGAAAAAAATGTTCCTTCATTCACTAATTAATTAAAAATAAAACAAAACCATGAAGATCTGGCATAATCCACAGAATCAGATGTAATCCTACAGTGGTAACCTGAAAGATAAAAAAAGAGAGCTTAAAGGAATAAAATCAAGTCCCTTGTTTATTACTTTCTTAGCTTCCCTCAAAAAATCCAGCATGTCCGACATAATCCAAAGCAAATAGTGATCCCATGACGTATGGTGATTCTCTAATAAAAGCTATGGTGCCTGATTCAAGTGAATGGGGCTCCGTAGGTCACTCGCTGCGAAGATCTGAGGTCGTGGATTGTATTAATCAAATAGGCAGGTTAACCATGCAACATTTTTTATTTACAATAGTCCTTATGCTCCTCCAGATGAGACAGATATCAACAATAGCCCTTAGGATAGCTCCTGAAAGCCAGGTGATAGATATCAACAATAACCCTTAGGATAGTTCCTCAAATCCAGACGATGGATACTATGACTAGAAATGAGTAGTGATGAGCGGACTTGCAGATAACTGGGACCAGGAATCCCTATTATCTTTTTTAAATCTGGTTTTGGTCTGGAATTTGGTCCCCATATAAGTCTATTGGGATCAGAATCCGGAGATTAAAAAAGTTGGTAGCAGGGATAGGACTGTGCTGTACTTACCGAGGATCTGTCATGGTGGTACGCTGCTTCCAGGTTGCACATTCACTTGCAGAGGAGATAACTAATCTTCATTGAATATGCACTGATTTTCCCGCCCACTGACTCCTGTAATTGGTTGCAGTCAGACGCTCCTCAGTCTGAGTGGCAGTATGTCAGCTGACTGCTTCCAATCACAGGCGCTATGCGCGTCTATATCATAGACCGGGTTCACACTGGCATATGACATCTGATGCGAGAGCATCAGATGTGATATGCTAACGATCCTCGGCTAAGGCTTTGCTGCAAGCGTGAGCCGAGTGTCATGTGACTGTGATCCGATCCTGTGATCAGATCACAGCTGTGGAGGAAAGGGAGGGCTAATCTCTCTATCTCCTCCATTGTATATATTGCACTGCACTTAGATGTCATCCGAGTGCAGTCCGATGTTTCTCTCGCACCCATAGACTTGTAAGGGTGCGAGTTATAGGAGAGTTTGAGCAGGGCTGAGGAAAACTCACAGATGTGAACTGCCACCTAGCATTGCTGCATCCATTAGATGTGACAAGCCCGGCACTTTACCCTGCCCTTCCCAATTTTCCTAGTGCGGTGGCAATCAGAACAAAGAGGAGTTAATGGCAGCCCACAGCAGCCACTAAGGCCTAGATTAGTAATGGGAGGCATCTATAAGACACCTCCTTTACTAAACTATAAGTGAAAGTAAATGACACAAACACCAAAAAACCCTTTATTTGGAATAAAATACAAAAACCACCCTTTCAATACTTTATTAACACCCAAAACATCTGTAGTCACAGGTCAAGGTCCATTTTCATCTCCAGCTATGGCCGCATCTCCCCTGAGTGACATCACCGCTGATCGCCGTGGTTCATTCTCTTCCTGCAATTACCACAGGCGGTCATGGTCTTTGGTTGCATGCTATGACTTCGGGTGGTAAGAAAATGATAAAGATGGACTATGACATGTTTTTATTTGTTTAAGTTCCCTCTTTTTATGTCTTTCAGGTTCAAATTATTGAATTAGATCAGATTCCATGCACTATGTGTTAGGTCCAGGTGGTGGATCCACTGGGCCGCGCACCCCACTGGAGGCCTGGGTGCACGGTAGCCGGAGCATTAAGGACAGCGTCCCACAGGGGACAGGTAGAACAGAGTCACTGGGGCTTCAGAGTTCCTGGAAACAGTGCAGGAATCCGGCACAGGTGCCGGATAGGAATGTCAGGCAATAGTATTGATAACAGGACATGGCACCAGGTGACCTGAGCATCTAGCTTTCAAGACAAGGCTTACAAGACACGTGGATCAGGCCCTGCCCACATGGAAAGGCCAGTCTTATATACCCAGCACAGCCTCATGTCATATCCTGCTTCAGCAGTGCTGGGCCCATAAGACCAGGTGAGTGGGTGCGGCCCGGCCCTATACACATGCATGAGCCCAGGAATCAGAGTCAGACTCAAGAGACCGGGGACAGAACTCAGGGGAGCACGAGCGGGAGCAGCAGCCATGACCGGCGGACACGTGGACTGGATCAGAGGGTAAGGAGCGGTGCAGTGCAGGTGAGACCGGATAAGTGGGTAAGGAGCGGTGCCGTGATGGCACACTATGTTGGATCTTCATGTTTTTTTTAAACAAATTGGTGAATGAATGAGTTGGGGAGTGTTTTATAAAATAAAATATTTTTTCCTATGTTTATGCCTTTTTTAACTATTTACTTGCTGGGTTAGTAATGGGGGTGTCTGATAGACGCCTTTCTATTATTATCCCCAGAGCTTGAGGTCAGTTGTCAATCACAACTGACATCAATACTAGAAGAAATACCCCGATTGCCACCGCACCAAGGCAATAAGTAAAAGTCCGGCAAAGTGCAAGAATTGGTGCATCTAACGGAAGCACCATTTTTGGGTCGGCTGCGGGTTGGTATATTTAGGCTAGGAAGGGCCAATATCTATGGCCCTTCCCTTCCTGGTAATATAAACCCACAGTTGTCAACTTTCTTTAAAATGGTTTAAAAAAAAAAAAGGGAGAACCCCATTATTTATTTATTTAAGACATGGATTCCTTTCTATTTGTGCTAAACAACATGGTAAAGCTGACAACTTGAGGCTGAGATAATAAGGTAGGGACGGGCCATGGATATTAGCCCCTTCAAAGCCTGATATAAGTCCACAGCTGCAGATTTATCTTTGCTTGTTAGCAAAATAGAGGGAAACCCAAAACATTTTTTTATTATTCATTTATTTTCTGTTTAGGAGAGCAGCCAGCCAGCCAGTGTGACAAGGAATATGGCAGTCTGACTGCAACCAATCACAGATGCTGGCACGGATGTTAGACAGCGGATGCAGTGAATTTGCATTTTGTTTAAACAGCAGGCAAGTAATGCTCTTACACCCATGTTTTTCTTTTGAAGCCCCCTCGCCCTTACTGGGACCATTTTGCAGCCCTCAAATTTGGGTCCCAATGGGTTTCAGGTAATAGTAAAGTACGGGTACCAAGACCAAACCTTGGAATAAAGTTAGGCCAAACCCAGTGAACCCAAAAATCCCTGAGTCCGCTAATCCCTATGACCAATATTGCAGAATTTAAGCAACTTTGTAGGAAAAAATGGGTTACAATTCCTGAAAGCCGATGTTTAAGACAATTCAACAATTAATTCAAATACTTAGGCTGGGTTTGCATAGCATTTGTCCTTACAGTCAGAGGCTTTATCAGGGCTTATGTCTTTCCCCATAAAACAGGATTATTGTGCCATTGTGGGGTCATTTACTAAAATAATGCAGAGTTGCATTGTGCTTTGTCATACATTAGTTTTGGCAACACATACCTAATGCAGACATGCAGCAAGACATATTTTACAGGGTCCCTTTCAGTGTTTTCTGTAGAGCAGTGTACAGTCATGGCCAAAAGTTTTGAGAATGCTACAAAAATTAATTTTTACAAAGTCTACTGCTTAAGTTTTTCCAATGGCAATTTGCATATACTCCAGAATGTCATAAAGAGTGATCAGCTTAACAGCAATTACTTGCAAAGTCAATATTGGCTAAGAAAATGACCTTTAACCCCCAAAACACATTTCAACATCATTGCATTCCTGCCTTAAAAGGAGCAGCTAACATTGTTTTAGTGATTGTTCCAATAACACAGGTGTGGGTGTTGACGAGGACAGGGCTGGAGATCAATCAGTCATGATTAAGTAAGAATGACACCACTGGACACTTTAAAAGGAGCCTGGTGCTTGGTATCATTGTTTCTCTTCAGTTAACCATGATTATCTCTAAAGAAACACGTGCAGCCATCATTGCTCTGCAGAAAAATGGCCTAACAGGGAAGAGTATCACAGCTACAAAGATTGCACCTCAGTCAACAATATATCTCATCATCAAGAACTTCAAGGAGAGAGCTTCCATTGTTGCCACAAAGGCTCCAGGGCGCCCAAGAAGGACCAACAAACGCCAGGACCGTATCTTAAAACTGTTTCAGCTGCAGGATCGGACTACCAGCAGTGCTGAGCTAGCTCACAAATGGCAGCAGGCTGGTGTGAGTGCTTCTGCATGCACTGTGAGGCGGAGACTGCTTGAGCAAGGCCTGGTTTTAAGGAGGGCAGCAAAGAAGCCACTTCTCTCCAGAAAAAACATCAGGGACCGACTGATATTCTGCAAAAGGTACAGGGAGTGGACTGCTGAGGACTGGGGTAAAGTCATTTTCTCAGATGAATCCCCTTTTCGATTGTTTGGGACATCTGGAAAACAGCTTATTAGGAGAAGAAGAGGTGAGTGCTACCACCAGTCTTGTCTCATGCCAACTGTTAAGCATCCTGAAAAGATTCATGTGTGGGGTTGCTTCTCAGCCAAGGGATTCAGCTCACTCACAGTCTTGCCTAAAAACACAGCCATGAATAAAGAATGGTACCAGAATGTCCTCCAAGAGCAACTTATCCCAACTGTCCAAGAGCAGTTTAGCGCCCAACAATGCCTTTTCCAGCATGATGGAGCACCTTGCCATAAAGCAAAGGTCATCACTAAATGGCTCATGGAACAAAACATAGAGATTTTGGGTCCATGGCCTGGAAACTCCCCAGATCTTAATCCCATTGAGAACTTGTGGGCAATCATCAAGAGATGGGTGGACAAACAAAAACCAACAAATTCTGGCAAAATGCAAGCATTGCTTATGCAACAATGGACAGCTATCAGTCAGGATTTGATCCAGAAGTTGATTGAGAGCATGCCAGGGAGAATTGCAGAGGTCCTGAAGAAGAAGGGTCAACACTGCAAATATTGACTTGCTGCATTAACTCATTCTAACTGTCAATATAACCTTTTGGTACTCATAATATGATTGCAATTATATTTCTGTATGTGATGTAAACATCAGACAAACACAATTAAAAACCAGAGGGCAACAGATCATGTGAAAATATAATTTTGGTGTCATTCTCAAAACATTTGGCCATGACTGTGCTCTGCTACAAATTATTGTGGGACTCCTGTTAGTTGGATTCCTATTAATTTAAATGTTATGACATCTCTTAGTGATTTGTCACATTATAATATACTTATAGCACTTTAAAGACATACTATTAATGCTTATTGAGATGTATATATATATATATATTGTTAAATTTAGCTTAATTTTCACAAGTACTGCTCACTTACAAATTCCTCAAAAGAAGTAGGAGGTGAAAGGGTTAACCACCACGCTACCGTATGCTGTATCAGACTGGCAACTTCTTATAAAAATATGGTGATTTATTTCAACGTGTTTCCGAGCAATAGCTCCTTCTTCAGGATCAAATCACAGATGCCCATCAAGGGTCATATACAAGGGGGTATATATAGGACTTAGAATTAGAGAAACAAAATTAAAATAAGACCTCACCTGAACCTGATCGTCTTCATATATTAAAAAACAATAAAACAACATAAAAATACATTTAATGGTGATCTTTCATGAATGAAATTGGTAATTAATTTATTAATGGCGTAAAACAAAGAGAGGGAAAAAGGATGTGTGAAAAAAGAAAAAAAGAGAGCGCCGATTTTGTCTTTCCAGCTCCTGCAATATTGATTAACTTCCAGCATTATATGACACTATTGATTAATATAATTATGTTTATATGGACTGATCAATTTTGTTTGTTTTCATATTATCCCTAACCTTAAAAATATCCAAGCATGAGCTGTTTGGAAGTCTTGAAATAATCATAAACATTTTAATCTGGTTTGCTAATGAGCATACCACTTTACTTGACTATAATAATATGGCCTTAAAATGACTATGTAAATACTTCTTCAGTAATTGGATATGATTATAAAGCAGTTAAAATGCATAACATTCTGTTTTTGTAATTTAAAAATTAATAGCATAGACATTGCACAGAAATTTCACTGAAAGTGTCTGCATCTCCTACATTTTATATTACCCAACTTTTAATGATATGTTCACACTGCTGCATTACTTTCAAATATGTTGGCTTAATTCTTTAGGCCGCTTTACACGCTACGACATCGCTAAAGCGATGTCGTTGGGGTCACGGAATTTGTGAAGCACATCCGGCCACGTTAGTGATGTCGTTGCGTGTGACACCTATGAGTGATTTTGAATCGTCGCAAAAACGTTCAAAATCGCTAATCGGTGACATGATTATTCTCAATTATCGTTGCTGCTGCATGTACGATGTTGTTCGTCATTCCTGCGGCAGCACACATCGCTACGTGTGACACCGCAGGAACAAGGAACATCACCTTACCTGCGGCCGCTGGCAATGAGGAAGGAAGGAGGTGGACGGGATGTTACGTCCCGCTCATCTCCGCCCCTCCTTTTCTATTGGGCGGTAATTCAGTGATGCTGCTGTGACATCGCTGTGATGCTGAATGAACCACTCCCTTAGAAAGGAGGCGGTTCGCCGGTAACAGCAATGCCGCAGAGCAGGTTTGTGCGTGTGACGCTGCCGTTGCGATAATGTTCGCTACGGCAGCGATTACCACATATTGGCCGTACGATGGGGGCGGATGCTATCGCGCTCAACATCGCCAGCAAATGCTAGGATGTCGCAGCGTGTAAAGTGGCCTTTACTCTGCCTATGACTAAGTTACATTATATCAGTTATCCTCATGGTAAGTAATAAAATAATTTATATTGAAGATAAATAAAAAACAATTTTTTTCTCCTGATTTTACTTTATTTATACTAGAAATAGGCAAATTGTTTCAATGCGAGTTAAATTCATGTACAATATTATGAAATTCACAAGTTTCAACAAATTTAAACATCTTGCAATTCATTTTATGAAAATCATAAAAAAATGACATTTTATACATGATAGAGGTTTACCTCACTCATGGAAGACACACCTAAGCACAGGTGCAACTACACTGACTTTCCCATAATGCATTGCAGATATCACATCACATGGTATAGTACAATTAACCAGAGGTGCCTGTGATTTCTTGTTTAAGGCCAAGGATTAAAGCTGTCATTTTAGGGTGATTTAGGGCAATGAGAGGATGTGACAGCTTACAGGTTTGCAAAAAAAGGAAAAGAAAGCCATAAATCATTAAACAGTAATGCATTGTGCGAAGATGAGAGAAGGAAAAGTGCAGGGCACTACTCAGACCTGTCAGGGAATTCTATGACAAAAATGGCATTGTATAGTGGTAGCCGACATGCATCTAAGTTACTTGTTACCAAAAGGGACCGCAGCTGTGTGGTGCTCATGTGCAAAGTCCACAATGAATCCAAGTGTCCAAAGATAAGAAAAAACAGGCACTCACCGCTTGCTGCTGTGAAGAAAAATTCACTTTATTCAAGCCTTGGAGTTACCTCCACGGCTTGAATAAAGCGATTTTTTTCTTCACAGCAGCAAGCGGTGAGTGCCTGTTTTTTCTTATCTTTGGACACTAGTAATGCATTGTGCAACTGCAGCACTAAAGATGATGAATACTGCAAACAAAAAATAAGAAAGAGTTTCAACTGATAAATAGAGAGCTGAAAGATGTGATAGGTACTTTTTAATCCATTAACGACCGCAGGCAGTAATATTACATCCTAGCGGTAATAGTGTTATTGCCCGCGGTCTGCTGTGGGCCGCTTGCCGTGATCAGCGCACATCTCAGTTGATTTTCACAGCTGAGATGTGTACCTGCCAGGCACGAGCAGAATCATTATCTGCTCGTGCCATTTAACTCCTTAAATGGTGCTGTCAATATGTGACAGCGCCATTATAATGGCATCGCCGATAAACATTTACTTACCGGTCGATACCAGATCACGTGACTTCCGATGGTTGTCATGGAAGCACAGAGTCATGTGATGATTCCTGTAGCTCACATGAATTACTTTCAGTTTCACCCGGCCCGGAGCTGAGTGAGGCAGAAAATGAGCATATCTGCTGTTTACAGCTGTATAGCTGTGATCAGCAGATATGGCAGAGCGATCAGATTGTTAATCCATATAGCTCCCTAGGGGAACTAGTAAAATAAAAAAAAGTTTTAAAAAATTAAAAAAAACCCCTAAAAGTTCAAATTACCCCCCTTTTGCCCCATTGAAAAATAAATGATTAAAAAATAAAAAATGTACACACATTTGGTATTGCCGCGTTCAGAAATGCCCGATCTATCAAAAAATGAAATCAATTAATCTGATTGGTGAACGGCGTAGCAGCAAAAAAATTCCAAATGCCAAAATTACGCTTTTTGGTCGCCACAAATTTTGCGCAAAATGCAAAAACAGGAGACCAAAATGTAGCATCTGCGCAAAATGGTACAGCTAAAAACAACAGCCTGAGATGCAAAAAATAAGCCATCACTAAGCCATAGATCCTGAAAAATTAGAATGCTACGGGTCACGGAATACGGCATAAAACATAAGCCACTTTTTTCGGACAAATTTCTGATTTTTTTTAAACTCCTTATATAAAAGTAACCCTATACATGCTTGGTGTCTACAAACTTGCACTGACCTCAGGCATCACACTCACACATACGTTTTACCATATAGGGAACACAGTGAATAAAATATCTCAAAAACAATAGTGCTATCACACTTTTTTTGCAATTTTTCCGCATTTGGAATTATTTTGCCATTTTTCAGTACACTATATGGTAAAATTTATGGTTTCATTTAAAAGTACAGCTCGTTGTGCAACAAATGAGCCCTTACATGACCATATTGACTGAAAAATAAAAAAGTTACGTCTCTCGGAAAAAGAATGGCAAAAAAAAGCGGAGAGCGAAAAATCGGCCGGTTGTGAAGGGGTTAAAGCTGTCATTTTAAGGGTGACTTAGGGCAATGAGCCATAAATCATTAAACAGTAATGCATTGTGCAACTGCAGCACTAAAGATGATGAATACTGCAAATCAAAAGTAAGAAAGAGATTCAATTGATAAAGAGAGTGCTAGAAGATGTGATATGTACTTTTTAAACTATGGCTAAACCCTGTTCAATGAAGTCGTCTATGCATTATGACTAGAGATGAGAAAACTCGAACTGTAAAGGTCTGGGTTCATACCAAACACTGGGTGTCTATAGCTTGAACCCAAACATCGTCTTTGAAAAAAAAGTCTGTGTCCGTGTTCGGGTGCTGTTCACGTGCTAACCATCTGATTGAGCTTGAAGGTGCTCAGGATCGCTCCATGCTCTGTGCAGTGATAGCCACTTGCAGTTTCTGAATGGCTCTCACTGGGGGTTAAAATAACATTTTCGGATGCTGTGTTAAAAGCAAAAATGAAAAAATATCTTCCCCCTGAAACCCTCTGTTTATGCTTATGCTAGTTGTATGTGCACGGAGAGCTGAAATGCAAAATCATTGACTTCCATATATTTGTTACTTGAGTCGAGAGTCAAGTTAAGTCCCTAAACAAACTTTTAACTAAAGTCAGCCAAACCCGGCGAACCTGAATAACCACAAAGTCAGTTGTCTCTAATTAAGACTACTATAAGAATACATCAATGAGGAATATGATCACTTATATAGGTGGATAATCTAAAGATAACTATCACACACAACAAACAAAGAGGAAACCACCAAAAAGAGGGATAATGTAAGTTTATTGTGTTTATTTAAATACATCATTAAAAAACTCTGTTTTTGATATACAAACATATTTATGGCAGGAAAATAAATAAATATGGCAAAACATAACATGAGGTGAGCAACACTAAAGTGCATACAGAGCACATCAGATGTAGAAGAGGGTGAGTGAGTAATATCAGTAATAGTGTTGTAGAGGTTACTAGTATATGGATGTCATTCTATGTATATATCATTCTATTTACTTTAGAAAAGGCAGAAATCATGCACAAAATGTTGAAATAAATAACATTAAAAAGGTCAGGGGGTCCAGGTTGGTGGTGTTGTTCTTTTATCTGGTATGTCCTCTGGCTAAATATATAACCCACTCTTGACATTTTGTTTAATGCAACTTTTTGCTACATGATTTCTGCCTTTTCTAAAGCGTAGTATAATTAAAGAAGAGAATGTGCAATGAGAGGCACTCATAAATAATAGAATGTTATTACTTATTTGTCACTGCTCACCTATTTTGGTTGTGTGACCCCTGCACAACCCCAGTAAATAGTTTAGGTTTTTTTAGGAGGCAATTCACTTCACTTCCCTGAAGCGCTGTGTGTGGGAAAACTTGATCCGGGCTTGCTGATCTCCTGAAACCACCGGTCTGCACCGACACGGCAGGTCATGGAGTTCCCGTTCTAGCTTCCACGTCCAGCAAAATCTCGGTTACTCTGGACAGATTCCTATCCTTGAAGCAGCTCCTGACGAATTTCCCTTAAAGGGAATATGTGAATAGAAAATAGCTATTCGGTCTGTTGGAGCGCTAATAAGAATATTTGCCAGAGGATTATTTTAGAGACAAAATTTAATAACTGTCTCTTATATTCAGAACACGTTTCAACAATCCACTGTTGTTTTCCCCAGGAGATATCACATGAGGAAAACAACAGTGGATTGTTGAAACGTGTTGTGAATATAAGAGACCGTTATTAAATTTTGTCTCTAAAATAATCCTCTGGCAAATATCCTTATTAGTGCTTCAACAGACCGAATAGCTATTTTCTAAAGCATAGGGAATGATCTATACACTGGAGATCAAAATTAGAGAACAATGTATGATCACTTGCTTTTTTCAGAAATAATGTAATCTACATTAATCAACATTTGAAGGTTTTTTGTAAGGGGTACACCATGCCACTATAACAGTGTTTTATAAAATATCCAAAGTTTATTAACATAAAATCTGTATTTTGCCAAAAATGAGATGATCATAATTAGAGAACAACAATGACTGTAGCACAGAGAAAGATTATAACTAAATTTTCTGAAGGTAACAACAGTCACCAATCAGAAGGAAGTGTACAGGCCTTTGCTTTTAATGACTTCAGCACATCTGCTGCCACAGGACATCTCTAGTCTCTCACACTGCTCTGGTGTGACTTTGATTCACTCTTCTTCTAGTCTCTTAAACAGTTCTTTGACTGTTGTGAGTTTGTTGGCCAGAAGTATGTCACAAAGAATTTTCCAAAGGTTTTGTATTGGGTTTAGATCAAGACTCTGGGCTGGCCATTTCATTGTTTCAATGTTTTCTGTTTCAAGGAAATTATTTACCATTTTGCTGTGTGACAGGGGGCATTGTTCTGCATGAAAATTGCTGGCTGATATGCGTGATGAACGCAAGTTAGCAACCACGTGTTTTTGAACAAGGTTCTGATACACACTTGCATTCACTCTGCCATGTAGCTGAGAGGTCCAACTCCTGCAGAAAACAGTCCCCAAACCATGACACTTCCTCCACCACCTTACACTGACTTCTTAACACACTTTGGGTTCAGTCTTTCCCCAGTTTGTTGATGAACATAATGTTCCCATGAGACCCAAATAAATTAAATTTGCTTTCATCACTAAAATGAATTGTGGATCATTTCTTCTCTGTGCACACAACTCCTCACCAAAGGGGAGTCTAGACTCTTGATTCTTTCTTCTAATGAGAGGTTTGGTCACTGCAGAGTGAGCTTTCAGTCGAAATGTTCTTAAACGTTGTGATATTGTATGACAAGCCCGATCTTTACCCTGTTCAGTGCTGATCTGGTGAGCAATTGCAGCTGCAGTGTTGGAACGATTAACCATGGATATTCTCCACATTATCCTGTCCTCTCTTGCATTTGTCTTTCGAGTGCGACCAGCTTTCTTGGGGGACTTGAAAGAGTTTGTGATGCTGTAAAGATGTAATATTCTCAAATCACAGACTTGGAATGACCAACTTCTCTTGCTATGGCTGATAGGTCACGCCTTTGGCCTTCATCAGGACACCCTACTGCTGGAGAGTTTCAGTCACTTTGGAAAGGCACAACATTTTTGCAAAGTCAGTGCAAACTGGAAAGCTAGGCTTCCAGTTAAATAAGGTTTGTCGGATAATAACGAAAATTAGCACCATGTGCCAGATTAACACCAATAACTTGCAGGTATTTGAAAGTGTTCTCTAATTTTGATCAATGTTCTTTTTCATTTAGTTCATTTACTTTTTTTATTATGTGCTTTTGAAAAAAATCAATTAATGAAATAAGCTTAATAAACTTCTAGTTTAATCATGTTTGGATATAATCACATTGGACTATACAATGACCTTAACATTTAGGAAATTGTGTTTTGTTCTTTAATTTTTATCTCCAGTGTACAGTCAGGGCCAGAAATATTTGGACTGTGACACAAGTTTTGTTATTTTAGCTGTTTACAAAAACATGTTCAGAAATACAATTATATATATATAATATGGGCTGAAAGTGCACACTCCCAGCTGCAATATGAGAGTTTTCACATCCAAATCGGAGAAAGGGTTTAGGAATCATAGCTCTGTAATGCATAGCCTCCTCTTTTTCAAGGGACCAAAAGTAATTGGACAAGGGACACTAAGGGCTGCAATTAACTCTGAAGGCGTCTCCCTCGTTAACCTGTAATCAATGAAGTAGTTAAAAGGTCTGGGGTTGATTACAGGTGTGTGGTTTTGCATTTGGAAGCTGTTGCTGTGACCAGACAACATGCGGTCTAAGGAACTCTCAATTGAGGTGAAGCAGAACATCCTGAGGCTGAAAAAAAAGAAAAAATCCATCAGAGAGATAGCAGACATGCTTGGAGTAGCAAAATGAACAGTCGGGTACATTCTGAGAAAAAAGGAATTGACTGGTGAGCTTCGGAACTCAAAAAGGCCTGGGCGTCCACGGATGACAACAGTGGTGGATGATCACCGCATACTTTCTTTGGTGAAGAAGAACCCGTTCACAACATCAACTGAAGTCCAGAACACTCTCAGTGAAGTAGGTGTATCTGTCTCTAAGTCAACAGTAAAGAGAAGACTCCATGAAAGTAAATACAAAGGGTTCACATCTAGATGCAAACCATTCATCAATTCCAAAAATAGACAGGCCAGAGTTAAATTTGCTGAAAAACACCTCATGAAGCCAACTCAGTTCTGGAAAAGTATTCTATGGACAGATAAGACAAAGATCAACCTGTACCAGAATGATGGGAAGAAAAAAGTTTGGAGAAGAAAGGGAACGGCACATGATCCAAGGCACACCACATCCTCTGTAAAACATGGTGGAGGCAACGTGATGGCATGGGCATGCATGGCTTTCAATGGCACTGGGTCACTTGTGTTTATTGATGACATAACAGCAGACAAGAGTAGCCGGATGAATTCTGAAGTGTACCGGGATATACTTTCAGCCCAGATTCAGCCAAATGCCGCAAAGTTGATCGGACGGCGCTTCATAGTACAGATGGACAATGACCCCAAGCATACAGCCAAAGCTACCCAGGAGTTCATGAGTGCAAAAAAGGGGAACATTCTGCAATGGCCAAGTCAATCACCAGATCTTAACCCAATTGAGCATGCATTTCACTTGCTCAAATCCAGACTTAAGACGGAAAGACCCACAAACAAGCAAGACCTGAAGGCTGCGGCTGTAAAGGCCTGGCAAAGCATTAAGAAGGAGGAAACCCAGCGTTTGGTGATGTCCATGGGTTCCAGACTTAAGGCAGTGATTTCCTCCAAAGGATTCGCAACAAAATATTGAAAATAAAAATATTTTGTTTGGGTTTGGTTTATTTGTCCAATTACTTTTGACCTCCTAAAATGTGGAGTATTTGTAAAGAAATGTGTACAATTCCTAAAATTTCTATCAGATATTTTTGTTCAAACCTTCAAATTAAACGTTACAATCTGCACTTGAATTTTGTTGTAGAGGTTTCATTTCAAATCCAATGTGGTGGCATGCAGAGCCCAACTCGCGAAAATTGTGTCACTGTCCAAATATTTCTGGACCTAACTGTACATAGAGTGATTTATTCATATACTACTAACGTCTACAACACCATTACTTATTTTACACCCTCAACCCCATCTAAATCTGATGTGCTCTGTATGCACTTTAATATATATGGCAGAATATAAGATGGGGTAAACAACATTAAATTCCCTGGTATGAATGTTTTTTTAACCTCTAAACAGAGTTTCTTTTAATGATGTGTTTAAATAATAAAAATATTCAATTTACATTATCCCTCTTTCTTGTGGTTTTCTCTTTGTTTGTTGTCTGATAATTAAGACTATTAAAGAATGATGATACATATTTAACTTCTCAGGAAACATTGACCGATTAGCAGCAGATGCATATTATTTACCACAACTGACTAAATAAATTATTAAAGTTTCTATTTATGTTTTTTGAGCAGCTGTAATGTTTTATTGACTTTGCTAATTACATTTTAAGAAACCTCAGCATATTTATTTTGAACACTAATCATTTCTTTACACAGGTTTTACTACATCCTTGGGACTAATTACAATTAATTATTTCTACTTCTGTTTTATTATTTTTAACAAAGCATAATGATTCAAATATGAACATTATAAATGCCATAAAATAAATATTGTATACCTTGTAATCTTGATAAATTTGTTTTGCTATAATACAGTTAAGGTATAATTAACTTAACACATTTCAAGCCATTCTAGTGGCAATAATATTTAAGAAGAAACATTATTTTACTTATTAAACATACATATTAATAAATTATACTTTGTCCAGTTGGCACCAATTTATAAAACCACTTTAAAACATACCTATGGTACTGGCTTCTAAATGTTAAATTTCCCATTCTGTCTACTTACCAGTGTAATACTAGTAGGTGCCACAAAAAAGACAAGTCCATCCATTTGCAGCCTATTATTGTACAATCTAAGTATAATACCAAGAATTTCCATGATGCAACAGACAATTTTTCTCCTAGTAAAAAATCCTTCCTGACCAAAATATATTATTGTATCAATTATCATTATTCAAAAATGTAACAATTATAATTTGCAATTAGTATACTAAAGAAAAACATGCATTCTACTTTGAACTCTTTAAATGTTTTTACCATAACAAATGTTTTAAATGAAAGATTTTTCTTTACCCTTTTAGAGTAAGGAAAAATCTTCAATGTTGGTATAAAAACATTCTTTCCTTTAGATGAAGAGGATGCTGTTTTTATAGTTACAATCCTGGTAATAAATAGCTGATAGAGACATTGTTGTATTTATTTTTGATATTTCATGCATACAGTGAGGAAAATAAGTATTTGATGCACTGCCAAATTTTCAAGATTTCCTGTCTACAAAGAATGGAGAGGTCTGTAATTTTTATTATAGCTACACTTCAACTGTGACAGCCAGAATGAAAAAAATCCATAAAATCACATTGTATCATTTTTATATAATTAAATTGCATTTTATTACATAAAATAAGTAATAAATACAATAGAAATATAGAACTTCACATTTGTTACAAAAACCTTTATTTGTAACTACAGAAGTTAGATGTTTTCTGTAGTTCATGACCAACTTTGAAATCTCTGCAGGAGATTCCTCTGTATGGAGGAATTTTGGTGCAGTGCTCCATAGTGATTTTCTCTTGGGTTCGGGTCTGAAGGCTAGGCCACTACAGAACCTTAAAATGCATCTTACAGAACCCCGCTTCAGTTGCCTTAGCTGTGTGATCTAGGTCCTTGTTATGCTGGAAAACCCAGCCATGACCCATCTTCAATGCTCTTACTGAGGGAAGGAGGTTGTTGTACAAAATCTTGCAATATAGGATCCCATCCATCCTCTCTTCAATATGGTGCAGTTGTCCTGTCTCCTTTACAGAATAAGCCCCGACAGTATGATGTCTTCACCCCCATTCTTCATGTTAGGCCCGGTGGTTTGAGATTGCATTCCTTCAAGCACAGTGAGTTGAATTGATACAAAAAAAAAATATTTTTGCCTTATCTGACCACATGCACCTCTTCTGGATCATCCAGATGGTCATTGGCAAACTTTAAATGGGCCTGGACAGGTGCTGGCTTGAGCGGGAACCTTGTGTAACTTGCAGGCTTTCAATCCATAAAGGTGTAGTGTGTTACTAACTGTAATATTTGAGACTGTTGTCCCAGGTCTATTCAGGTAATTGACCAGGTCATTTGAGTGTAGTTCTGGACTGATTCTTGACGTTTTATAAGCATCATCCTTACCCACGAGGAAAAATCTTGCATGAAACCCCAGACCGAGTAAGATTGACAGTCATCTTGTGTTTCTTCCATTTTCTGATAATTGCATCAACAGCTGTTGCCTTCTGACCAAGCTGCTTGCTTATTGTCCTGTAACTCATCACAGCTTGTGCATGTCTACAATTTTGACCCTAGTTTCCTTAACCAGCTCCTTGGTTTTGACCATGGTGGAGAGTTTGGAGTGTGATTGATTGAGTGTGTGGACAGATGTCTTTTATACAGGTAACGGGTTCAAACAAGTGCAATTAATACAGGTAATGAGTGCAGAGTAGGAGGTCTTCTTAAAGAAAAAATAATAGGTCTGTTAAAACAAGAATTCTAGCTGGTTGGTAAGGGATCAAATACTTAATGTTGTGCTCGCAGGGCAAGCGCTGTTTTAGTGGGTCCACTGGAACAAAGGTACATTCAATTGCCTGGGAGAGCCAACTGAACAGGCTGGTAAGCAGTTGGCAGGGGGCAGCCCCAGGGGATTAGCAGTACCCTGGCAGGTGGCGCCACAGACACAGCAAAATCTTCAGGTAGAAGGCAGCAGCAGCAGGCAGAGTAGTGGATCTGTCCAGGATGAATAAATGGAACAACATCAGCAACCGACATGAATACTTGTGGTGGCAGGTATCGTGATAGTGAAACGCCTGCGCCAGGGCCTGCAGGGCCGTCATGGTCACCGGGCCGGTAGTATTCAGGGTCAGGCTGTGAGCGGCCCGACTTGGCTTCCGGTACCCCGGCGGGTTTCAGTAATAGGAAAGTCCGACAGTCAGTCTGTTGTGACAAGGGGGGTGAAAGGAGGGTAACGGGGTTCCTGGGGAGCTTGCCATCGCTCACAGCGGCCACTGAGGTCTCGGCCTCCTCTGCCACCGCTCTCCCCCAGGAAACGGTACGGGACGGGGACGGGGGATGCTGGCAGCGCCACCCGTGGTATGCGGCCAGGTGTTCAGCCACCGCTGCACAGTCTCTCTCGGGGGCAGATATTGTAAGCAGCCAGATGGAATCGCTTCCCACGGGTGGAGCGTTGAAGCCCCGGGAGGATAATGAGACTCAGGGCAACAGTACTCAGGGACACCGGGGGCACAGGGCAGCGGCATTACTCACATCAGTCACGGAGTGCGGTTCCAGTTGTTCTTTATTAAAAGTCTGTTCCGCATCGCACCCGGGTGCTGGTCAATGCCCCCTGTAGCCTAGGGTCAGTCCCGGGAAGGCAGGAGGAAGGGGGGTCCAGTGAGGTGATCTGGGGGTCTCTCTCTTTCAGTGCGTTAATGCTATCCCCATGGCATGGAGCATCTTGGGGACCCACCGCCATTCTGTCTCTCTCTTGCCCGGTAGCGTAGGAAGGACCGCCACCGGGTACAACACTCTCCAAGGATCCCCAGTTCTCAGCTCCATTCCCTTCCTCAGATGTTATCAGCCCTAGTCTTGTGTCATCTGCTCAGCAGGAGCTGCTCTCTGTGGAGGTCTGCACTCTCTAGCAGCCTCTGACGTTCTGACTAAAACTTTCTGTCTGCTTTGCACTTCACTCCTCACGCAGGGCCCCCCTCCCGTCAGGTTGTCATGGGGACCTACACACCTGCTCATTGGGAGATGAGTCATGCAGGCTCACTACGTGCTGAAATTTTTTTTAACTCCTTCCTGCCAGTGTGTGTGTGGGGACTCTTCTCCTCCTGCCCGGGAAAAATGGGGTAATATTTAATACCCTGTAACGACCCGGCTGGAGGGGCGTTACACTCCTCCACACCAAAATTGCAACACTTCGGGGTTGCGACAACAAACAACACCGCAAAAAAACCCTTTTTCATAGATAAAAAAATTAACATGTCCCTTCTACCGGGACCCAATAAAGGATAGGAAGAGGCAGGAGGAAAAAGAAGAAGAAAGAGAAGAATAGCATGGAAAAAGAAACATTTGCATATGTCAAAACATTTGAACTTTCGGGAACAGGCCTCCTTACGGCGCTCCAGGGCCCTCCAGGTACCCAGGTGTAGGGAATAAGCTCAGGTGTCCCATCTCGGTGCAGGCTGCGGTGCCGAGCTCACCCCTCCGGCCACCACTCGCCAAAGCTTGCACCCCGGAAGTCCATATCGTTTACCCCATCTTCTCCTGGTCCTGGGGAGGCAGGCTCCCTGGCTCCTAGTAGATGTCCAACAAGGTGGCGGGCACAGATTTTAGCGCCCCGCTGCAGCCCCACCCATGAAGAGCGGGCCAGTCCAGTCCTTGTTGGTATGCATGGCGCCCTTCCCATTCTCAATAGACGCCATTGTACAGTCCAAGTCCATTTGTCGCATGCCCGCAGCCGCGGGCACCAAAATAAATGTTAGACGATCCAATTTTGTAGATGGTGTACACAAGGCACGCATCACCCGGCATTACCGGGTCTTGTCCGGACCCTGCTCACAGCACCAGGAAGTCGAGCTGGGTTTTCTTACACCTGGGGTTGGCTCCTGACCCCAGGTTCTGCCCATTTAAAGGACAGTGTCTTGTGTAGTCCCCCGCCTGGTTACAGCGGCGGCAAATTTGTTGTCCAGTTGAATCGTAACGGTCTGTGTCTTTTCCTTGGTTTGGTGGAATCTTCCTTTGCCGCATCCACGGGACGTCATCTGGACTGGATGCCAACTCGATTCTCGCAGGCGATGGGGTCACCTATAGAGACTGCACTGTTTTTGCAAGGGCAGCCACACTCTTGGTCAGTTCTTGGATCTGATGTCTGAGGTCTGCAGAGGAGTCATTATCCAGGGTTTGCGCCACAGCCCCTGAAGTTGCTCGGGGTGCAGGCACCACCTCTGGGTATGTGATAGCAAGATGCCGGAGGGGTACTGTGTCATTTGGTGTAGATTCTCTCAGCACCCAAATGGCCTGGTCCTTAAACTTTGCAAAGTCCAGGTCAGGGTTCTGCAGAACCATAATACGCAGCTGTGTCCTGTGAGCATCTGACAGGAGCCCTTTTATAAACTTTTCATTCAGTAGTTTGTCTTCATCACGCACAGTCTCTCGGTCCACCTGTTTAACTGCTCTCAGTGCATCTTGCAAGTTTAAGGCATAGTCCCGAATACTGTCTTGTGTCCTTTGTTTGCACACAAAGAATTTCATTTTGATTTCTGCTGCAGTGCGGGTGTCAAAAGTATCTTTTAACTTGGCCAGTATATGGGTTACTGTCCCTTTATTAGTGTCAGGCCAGGACTTTACTTCACGTTGGGCTGCGCCGGTAAACTGTCCCATTATTATGCCCACCCTCTGTCTTTCAGTTAGAGGATACACATTAAACAAGCTATGAGAAAAAATCCCAATACATGAGCCATACGGTGAACATGCAGCCAACAGTAATATCCTGGAAGCATGTATGCACTACTCACAATAAATGCAGAAACGGAGAACAAAGAGTATCTTGTGCAATGAGTAAATTTTTATTAAATGACAAACAGGCAAAACAGCAATGTTGCAAATATAAAAACAACTACCATAAAGTCAAAGGGTCTTTGGTGATTTTTTTCACCTCTCACACGGCTATTTTTGCATTCGTATATTTTTGGTCACCTCCTCCACGGCTATACACTGGTCATTGTGTTCCATTGTGCGCACCATACATGTACTGGCCTAGGTTTATGTACATTTTTGTCCTCTCCCACGGCTATTGAAGGTGGTATTGTTCATTCATCTTTGAACATTTTTAGTGTACTATGTGAACTATCTCCACCTCTCCCACGGCTATTGGAAACCATCTTTGCACTATCATTCCATGCCCCTTTGACTTTATGGTAGTTGTTTTTATATTTGCAACATTGCTGTTTTGCCTGTTTGTCATTTAATAAAAATTTACTCATTGCACAAGATACTCTTTGTTCTCCGTTTCTACATTAAACAAGCTGTGCAGTCTTTCTCTGAAGTCGCTCAGGGTATTTGACTCCCCTGAGTATTGCGGTAACCAGTCCACTCCCGGGAAATATGGCATTGTGAGCGGCATAACGGGCGCTACAGCTGGAGCTCGTGTGGCAGCGGCTGGGACCACATTAGCCGGTGCCGCTGCGTCCTGGGCTACAGCAGCAACCTGTTCCTCCCCTGCATTGGCCATTCTTCTTCCCCCTTAGTGAACCTTACCAGGCTCCACTTCTTTTACACCTCTCTTCTGGGTAGCGCAGGGTTAACAAACTGTCGCTTTGATGGCGGCCTTTTCTCGTGCTCTTTTTCTGGCACACCCCCTTTCTTCTTGCGCCCTGCAGTTTTAATGGCGGCATCAGTTTCCACCAACAGTAAAACACAGTCTATTAAATACAGTTCTGAGGCACACAGTACCCGGTGGTACCGGGCACGAAATCCTGTTCATGACACCAAAGTGAGTCGCCCTCCCCAGGGCCTTAGGTGACTCGGTGTCAGGCCGGACTAGTCAAGGGTGGTCAGCGGTGGCGGGGCCCGACTCTGTGTCCCTAGCGGTGTCAATTAATGTGGCTGATGGGGGAGGTGATGATGGGAGTTGTAGTTTATTGAAATTCGTGATGCCACCTGTGGAATTTTGTGGCTATGAAGGTGTAGCTGCTGGAATGACCATCGGGGCTGATGTTGTGGCAGCAGAGGTGTTTCTGGCTCCCCAGAGGGAGTATAAGTGTGTCTGTGTATTTATTTCTATTAAAGTATTTTTTCTCTGTGTGGTGTCTTTTTTTAACCCTTTATTGGAGATTCTTAATGGCTGGGTCAAATTTGCCTGACATTAAGAATCTCTGACTCTATCTCTAATACTAGCTAGTAAAACAAAGCTGGTATTAACTCTTGATTACCCAGCAAGCCACCCGGCTTCAGGGCTGCTGGAAGAGTTGGATACAGCACCAGATGATGGCGCTTCTATGAAAGCGCCATTTTCTGGGGCGGCTGCAGACTGTAATTCGCAGCAGAGGGGCCCAGAAAGCTCGGGCTAACCTGTGCTATGGATCCAATCCCCAGCTGCCTAGTTGTATCCAGCTGGACACAAAAATGGAGCGAAGCCTACGTCATTTTGTTTTTTAATTATTTCATGAAATTCATGAAATAATTAAAAAAAGGGCTTTCCTATATTTTTAGTTGCCAGCCGGGTACAAATAGGCAGCTGGGGGTTGGGGGCAGCCGTACCTGCCTGCTGTACCTGGCTAGCATACAAAAATATGGCGAAGCTCAAGTCTTTTTTTTGTAGTTTTTTGGCAAAAAAAAAAAAAAATGCTTCCCTGGATTTTCCATTGCCAGTGAAGGTAACACCGAGCACTGGGGGTTGGCAGCCAGTAGCTGCTTGGATTACCCTTATCTAGCAATACAAAAAATGCAGCGGGAGCCCATATATATTTTTCTAATTATTTATTTAAATAACTAAAAACAAAAAGGGCTTCCCTGTATTTTGATTGCCTGACATCACAGTGCTGTAAAAGTCAATCTTTAAAAAAAATGACGTAGCGCTCCGCGGTATTTTTGATTCTCAGCGCAGATAAAGCAGACAGCTACGGGTTGCCATCCTCATCTGCCTGGCATTACCTTGGCTAGCAATCACAATACAGGGAAGCCCATTATTTTTTTTATTTAAAAAAGTAGTTAAAAAAAAATGACGTTGGGTCCCCCCATTTTTGATAGCCAGCAAGGGTAAAGCAGAAGGCTGTAGCCTGAAAACCACTGCTGGCAGCTTTACCATGGTTGGTGATTCAATGTGGAGGTCACCCCAGGCTCTTTTTTTATAATTATTTTATAAATATTAATAATTACAAAAAAAAAGTAGCCCCCCCCCAAATTGGATCACCAACCAAGGTAAAGCGGACAGCTGTGGTCTGGTATTCTCAGGGTGGGAAGGTCCATAGTTATTGGCCCTTCACAGCCTAAAAATAGCAGGCCGCAGGTGCCCCAGAAGTGGCGCATCCACTAGATGCGCCAATCCTGGCGCTTCACCCCAGCTCATCCCGTGCCCTGGTGCAGTGGCAAACGGGGTAATAAATGGGGCTGATACTAGCTGTAAGGTCACCTGACATCAAGCCCAGCAGTTTGTGATGTCATGGCGTCTATCAGATACCCGACATCACAAACTGTCAGTACTAACAAAAAAAATAGGCCAAAAAAAATTTATTTGAAAAAACACTCCCCAAAACATTCTCTCTTTCACCAATTTATTGTAAGGAAAAGAAGAAAGGGGGTCCCACGATGACTCTGGACCGCTAGAATATGGGGGGACACGCTCAGGGAATGTATTCCCCATTTTCTAGGAGTGCAGACCCTCCATGTGAGGAGTGTGGGTGCAATGATTCTGCACCCACTCTCCCCAGGTCCACAGCAGCAGAATCCATGTCGGAACTGTTGCTACTAAAGCTGCAATGCCCTGATCATGAGGTAAGGGCATGCCTAATCAGGAGAACTATTCTACATTTCCAAATATTGGTATTTGCTGATATTATTGCTATTCCACCTACTATATATTGGGGATAGGATCTTAGAGATGGAATACCTCTTTAAGTCCAGTTATCCAGCGGAATGAATACTAAACAACAGAGCTCGCTATTTAGACATGTTTTTTTGTGGCGTATAACGGACTCTCTTGTTTGGTAGTCGCTCAGCAGGGCAACAGAAATAGCAAATCCCTCCATTTGTAAATGCAGTATAGCTCTCCTGATCAACTATGTTCCTTACCTCATGAGCAGGGCACTGCAGTAGCGTACAGATGCATGGTTACCACCACTCATTGTGTCTGAACACAGGAAGCTGAGCTGACAGCCGCTCTGTGCATGCGGAAGCGTCTATTGTGAAGGAGGGGGCCGCGGGGGATCAACGCTGCACAGGTACCTTGGGACACCGGGGAACACCGGTGGGGTTATAGGGGGTGACCTGGCAGGGCCTGGGGAGGAGTTTTCTGTCACACGTGTCATGGCACATGCAACAGAAATCAGAGGAGTAGGGTGAATGTGGCTGGCGCGCTGCTGTGGATTTGGATTTCCGGGAGGGGGTCGGGGGGTCACTTTGGCGACACCGGGGGACCGAAGGGGACCGGGGAGGAGATTTATCTCCCATCTGACATGTTTGTTCATGCCAAATGGGAGATAAATATTTTTTTACCGGCGCTGTCATTTACTGTAACGTGATCATTGCTATGCAGTGTATACCAGTGATCACATGAGCGGGGATCGGAAAAAAAGGTCTGAATCATGATCTCCAGGGTCTCAGCTACCCCAGAAACCCCGGAGATTTTCTGGCGCTGGGGGGCGCTATTCACTTATTTCTGCCTGCTGTTTATAAACGGCAGATTAGAATAAGGCTACATTCACACGACCGATCCGTTTTTGCGGTCCGCAAAAAACAGTCCATTTTTTTCACGGGTGCATTCGTGTGGCATCCGTTTCCGTTCCGTATACGGTCCGTATGTCATCCGATTGTCATCCATGTGCCTTCCGTTTTTTTGCATACTGCAAAAAAACTAAAGGAGGGAAAATACATGAATTTACCCAGGATCCAAATTTTCAGCCTACATGAGGGGGTCACATGTTCACTCCAGTGCCATTTCCTACTGCCTTTCACAGCGCAGAGCGCTCTGGTGATTTTCTTGTGCTTGTACACTTTATATCAGTCTTTTCTGACATTATAGTAGCAGAAAGACACATAATGTCCCACTCTCCTGCATTTTGTACTTTTGCACCCTTTGGTGCCTTTCATGTGGCACTAAGGTGTGCTTAGCCTTGTATTTACAAAAAAAAAAAAATGTTAAAAAAAAATTACGTGGGGTTCCCCCTATTTTTGATAGCCAGCTAGGGTAAAACAGAAGGCTGCAGCCTGCAGACCACAGCTGGCAGCTTCACTTTGGCTGGTAATCCAAAACTGAGGGCACCCCACGCTGTTATTTTAAATTAAATAAATAATTAAAAAAAAACCAAACACGTGGGGGTACCTCCAAGATTGAATCACCAGCAGAGGTAAAGCAGACAGCTGGGGTCTGATATTCTCAAACTAGGGAGGTCCATGGTTATTGGACTCTCACCAGCCTAAAAATAGCAGGCCGCAGCTCTATCCATTAGATGTGCCAATCCTGATGCTTCGCCCCAGGTCATCCCGTGCCCTGGTGCGGTGGCAAACGGAGTAATATATGGGGTTAATACCAGATGTGTAATGTCACCTGGCATCAAGCCCTGGAGTTGGTGATGTCAGGCGTCTATCAGATACCCGACATCACAAACCCAGTCAGTAAAAAAAAAAAATAGACGACAAACACATTTTTATTTGAAAAAACACTCCTCAACACATTCCCTCTTTCACCAATTTATTAGAAAGAAAAACAAATCCAGGTCTGCTGTAATCCAATAAGGCGTTCCCATGATGATCCATACCATAGTCACTGTCTCAGTCAATGAAGAACAGAATGTTCCACACTGGCTGGAAGAGCAATGCAGTGACCTGAGCTAACATCAACAGGTCAGCCCAGGTCACTGCAGGGCATGACAAGTGCTGCTGTCAGGAGGATAGAGAAGGACAATTACCTGCGGTGACGATCACCTGCACTGCTGATAGCAGACCTGTCACTGACTTCAATGACCGCCGACTTCACAGCCAAGTAGGGTGGGAGCCTGTGACATCACCCCTAGTGACAGTCTCGGCTCTGCAGCGAGATGAGATGTGAAGCGGCGGCCATGGAGGACAGTGACAGCGCTGAGGTCGGGAGGACAAGACTTCATCACTGCAGGTAAGCCGTGCGGGGCCATGTGTGCGGAGTGCGAGGTGGGTGGAGCTAAGTGGGGCCATGTGTGCAGAGTGTGAGGTGGGTGGAGCCAAGCGGGGCCATGTGTGCGGACGGTGGAGTGTGAAGTGGGTGGAGCCTAGCAGGGCCATGTATGCGGGCGGCGGAGTGCAAAGTGGGTGGAGCCTAGCGGGGCCATGTGGCGCTGAAGATGTCAGTGTCGGGGACTGCATGGCTGGGGACAGGTGAGTGTGTGTGTGTGTGTACATGCCGAGTGCAGGAGGGGGGCGGAGCCGAGCGGGGAAGTGTCAGCTCCCTGCACACATAACCAGGGTAAATATCGGGTTACTAACCAAAGCGCTTTGCTTGGATACCGATATTTATCTTGGTTACCGCATGCTGCCAGTGATGGCTCCCTGTGCACTGTAGCTGTAAAAAGCCACGCTTTTTCTGATCGAACCGTTCTCGAACGTAACTCGAACTGCCGAACTTTTAGCAAAAAGCTCAAGTTCTAGTTCTATCTAGAACACCCCCCAAAATCACTCGAACCGCGAACTGGCGAACCTCAAACCACGAACCGCGCTCAACTCTATTAATGAGGCCTGCTCCCTACACTCTGTCTGGGTAAACCGGGTCCCAATGTTTTAGAAATGCTGATACCGTTCTGTCGCTCTCTGAAGTAATTTATTACCTCCCCCGTATGGCGGGCTGCATTGACTGTCACAGGTGCCACTCTTTCTATCCTGGCTCCAAGTCCTGACTCCACAGCTGCGCCTCCGGATGTGGGGTGGACGGAGACCTGCAGTCCTCTCATCCTCCGGATGCGACCACTGGTACTCGAGTACTCGAGTGGCCCCGAACTCCGGTATTCGATTTCTTTAGCGATGACGTCGGGGTGAGCTGGCTGCGCTCCACTCCCCAATGTCCGTCTCCTGTTTGCCTCGCTGTGGACTGTGTTTTTCATGGGCTGAATGATCCGGCTCAGCTCCTAGCTCACACACCACACTACTCGAGTTCCTACCTCACTGAACTCTCCTCACAGACTGACTAACTCCTCCCCCAGGTCAGAGCTTAAGCAATCTCCCTGGAACTCCAGGTTTAGAGCTCCCTCTGCTGGCCCGGGGGAGAAACTGTGTTGAACGATGGTACTTACTGGCCAATAGACTTCCCCAACTACCTCCAGGCTCAGCATTACCCCTTTTGAGGAGGGCAACACTGCTGTGGCAACCAGACCGCTGGGGCGCCACAATAGCGAGCCGGTATGGAAGGTATTGGCAGCAGCAGCACCACAGCCGACTGGCATAGCACTGAAATGCAAACAGACATCAGCAGCAGTCTACAGCACAAAGCAGCACTAAGGGACCTGACAACTAGCAATTTAAGAAACTCATTGCCCAGGCATCTCCCACAGGCAGAGGTGCCTTAAGTACCTGCAACCTCTCAGCGGAAATGGGAGGCACTTCCAGGTTAGGATGACTATGGCCCTTTAAGAAAAGTGGCAAAGCCATGAGTGAGCCCTATGGGCAGAGAACTAAATCCTGCAAGGTGCACAGACACTCTGGGGGACAGCAGTATGGGACAGATATGGGACTGCTGCCGCAGGATGCCCGGACAGGTGAGGAAGCTGATGTCCTCGCCGGGGAAAGTGGGCAGGACATTCAGAGGATGTTGGTTTGGGTGTTACACTTGTGTCATGCAATAAAATGCAAATTAACTATTTAGAAAATCATTCAATGGGATGTTATGATTTTTTTGGGGGGATTCTGTCTGTTACAGTTGAAGTGTACCCACTATAAAAACTACAGACCTTTCCATTTTTTGTAAGTGGGAAAACTTGCAAAATCGGCAGTGTATCAAATACTTATTTTCCTCACTGTGATTATTAGGTTCACCTTTTCTGGGTGTAATACTTTTGTTGCCTGCCTTTGAACTCTCTCAAGCTATACTGTCTGTGTTGTGTACTGGTAGTCAATAAAAAACTTATTTAGCTCCATGTGACGGGGCCTTTTCCCACATCACACAATCAACTGAGTGAGAGATAAGTGAGCAATCCAAAGCATATTTATTCCAAGCAATCCAGAATGTCCATCAAATAATCCACAAAACAGAGGGTAAAATTAGTCCAGTAACACAAATATAGTGCGGTAACCGATAAATATCCAGGTCTCTCTGAGAAGCCAGTTTCTCCTAGGGGATCAATCCTTCTCTCTTCAACTAACAGACTCCCTCTCTCTTCTCCTGCTCATCCAGACTGACCAATTCTTCAGGTAAGCAGAAAGTTTAGGTGGATCTCACGCCCCCTCCCCCGACTTAGGAACAAAAGCCTGGCAGGGGAGGAATTAAACCTGCAAATAGGACAATGTACACACAAGGAATACAGATAATGGACAGTGAACCATGCCTAAACCTTAACCCACACCAAATGGTACATAATCCACAATATCACACCATCACAACCTCTCCTTCCTTCTTAATAAGTGAGTATGCCATGAGGTCTACACAGACCTCTGGCCACCTCACTTAAATCCATGTTGCTCAGCTGTGGATAGTCCCTTGGACATCAGTAGGGTTGGAAGGACAAGCTTCCCTTTGTGTCCTCCTTCATTCAAACTGTGTTTCCTGCACACACAAATCGGCATTGTAGATCTCCCACATAATTTCCAAGAAGAATATCTGCAGGCAGGCCGCTCATCACCCCAACCAGACATTGCTTGACCCCAAAGCCAAAGTCCAGATCTACAGTCGCCTTTGGGATATTCCTCCTTTGTCCTCCAGCCAATTCATTAACAATCCCTGGTCCATGATGTATCGTCTCTGGCCGAACCACCCAGGGATCACCTATTGTGAGAAATGCCCCGGAGTCACAAAACCCAATAACTCTCTGTCCATCCAGCACGACCTCCTGTAAGTGCTTACTTTGATGGTGAGAGGAACTCGGGGCTGTGGCTTGCACCCCATAAACCCCTAGTGGTTGACCACGAGTGTCTGAGTCATTAGGCAAGTCAACTTGAAGGGGTGAGAACTCTTCCCCCATTGTATTTGGCTGTAGAGAATGGACAGGTCGATTTGGTGCAAAGTCATTCCTCAATCGACCAGCAGGGCAAGTGTTTTGCAAATGCCCAGGCTGCCAACATTGATAATATCTCCTCTGTGTCAGACTCCTTCCAATGTGCATTCTGGAGAAGGCAGTAGGAGAACCTGGTGACAAAGGTTGGGGGCCATAAGCTCCAACAGGGGCATCTATGGTGCAGGGGTCAGCGGTACACTCCAGTAGAGGTGGTAGTAACTCTTCCTCAGGCCGGATGGAATGCACAAAATGCACCGGACGAGATGGAAGTGCGTGGGGGTCCCTCCGAGTCCTTGCGGGACAACTGGATTGCAGGTGCCCAGGTTGTCCGTACTCATAACATCTCCTCTGTGTGATTCCCCCAGGGCGTGGTTGGAACTGCTGGGGTCCAGGATTGTGAGCCATGGTTGTCATCGGCCTGTGGCTGGTTGGAGAAGCAGGTATAACTGGAGAGGGCAGGGATGCAGAAGCAGCCTGTGGCTTATTGTCCAGAAGCCTCCTCCATTGCGGTCGGATAGTAAGGGCCTCATCAGCCAGGGCTGCAGCTCTATCCAAGGTGTGCGGCGTACGCTCTCTTTTAACCATTCCCGTATTTCTGAGGGGCACTTGTAAAGAAATTGTTCTATAAGAAATACCTGTATAACGTCTTCCACAGTGAAGGAGTCTTCCACTTCCAGCCATCTCCGACATGCCTGGGACATCTTATGGGCATATATCCTAAACGATTTCCCCGTGGTGTATGGGAGGTCTCGGAACTGTGCCCTATTTGAGTCTGGGGTGATGGCATGGTAATCCAGGATATTCATCTTTACAATGTTGTAATCCTGGTTCTGCTGTGAGTCAATGGTGCGATAAGACTCTGCCAGGCTTCCGTTCAGGAGTCCCACTAACAAACACACCCAGCCAGAGTGGGGAACCTCCATCATGACACACTGCTGCTCAAAGTCCTTGAAGAACCCTTCCACATCTCTGAAAGCCTCATCAAATGGCTTGAAGTCTGCCCGGGTGATCCGTACAGGCTCCCGAATCGCTGGGTTTATACTTCAACTCACATTACTCCCTCTGTCGTACTCCATTGCTTCTTGTCTCCGCTGTGCTCGGCGAGCAGCCTCCTCCTTATACTGCTGAGAAAAACCGGGGCCAAGAGCTGCCATCTCTACTTTAAACCACACCAATCACTGGCTTTTTTGGGCAGGAATCCCTGTCCCCAGTGCTTGTCCGTTAGACATTTGGGAGGAGGTGGACTTGCTCGCACCCACCAGTAGATCGATTAAGCCCTCTTTACTGAGTCCATGGTGGTTCAGGCCCAGATCTCTGGCTCTCTCCTGTAGACTGGATGCGGTCAAGTCTCTATACTCACTCTGTGTGTGCATCTCCATTAGGTTGCACTCTGTTGGTCCCACCACTGCCACCAGTTGTGACGGGGTCCTTTTCCCATGTCACACAATTAACAGAGCGAGAGATGAGTGAGCAATCCAAAGCATATTTATTCCAAGCAATCCAGAATGTCCATCAAATAATCCACAAAACAGAGGGTAAAATTAGTCCAGTAACACAAATATAGTCCGGTAACCGATAAATATCCAGGTCTCTCTGAGAAGCCAGTTTCTCCCAAAGGATTTCTTCAAGTAACAGACTCCCTCTCTCTTCTCCTGCTCATCCAGACTGACCAATTCTTCAGGTAATCAGAGAGTTTAGGTGGATCTCACGCACCCTCCCCCGACTTAGGAACAAAAGCCTGGCAGGGGAGGAATTAAACTTGCAAATAGGACAATGTACACACAAGGAATACAGATAATGGACAGTGAACCATGCCTAAACCTTAACCCACACAAAATGGTACATAATCCACAATATCACACCATTACACTCCAAATTTCTAATTTTTGCAAAGTTCATAAAAAGAAATGGCCCACACAATTTGTTATACAACTTTTTATAAATGTGGCATAATTCTATATGTGGTCAAAAACTGCAGAAACCTCAAACAGGCGACTCAATTTTACTAACTATACCCCTCAAGAAATCTTCTAGACATGTTGTGAACATTTTGAACCCAGAAACGCTTTAAATAACTTTTGATATTAGATTGAGAAAAGGGAACATTTTTTTCCATTAAATGTTGTTTTAGCACCATTTTTTTATTTTCACAAGATTAATAGGTGAAAATGGATCTTACAAGTAAAGCAATTTCTCCTGAAAGCGATAATCACTTAAGTGATGGAAATTTACTGTGGCACACATCAGAGCTCGGATATAAAGTAGCGCTTTTTAGGAAGGAAAATATTTTTTAAATCAATTGTGAATGCCATATCACTTTTTCAAAGTCCATGAGGTGCAAAAAGAAGCAGATATCATCCAACAAGCAACTTCATTTTGGAAAACTGACATAGGAATTTATTTATTGGTGGGAGCATTTTTAAACTACTGGTGCTCCATAAAATGTTATAACATTCAGACAAAAATATTTTTTTTCCAGTAAAGTTTTGTTCTAGTCCAAATTTATAATGATACAAGAGATAATAGGAGAAAATGAACAACACAATGAATTAATAGGTAGAGATGAGCAAACTTGTTAGTTCGCGTTTGACAATTTCAAATTGGTACAAGCATATCCCTATCCGGCTCTGGGTCATACACTTGAGTATTTTTGGGAAAACCCAGCAATGATTCGCTATGTTCATATTCAAAAATGCTTTTCCTAATAACATATGATGCTTTTGGATAGGATTGTGATGCTATATGATGAATGGGGCATGTGCTTAATGACAGTAGGGGGTGGAGACAGTGTGGGAAGAGTGTGTGCCACAAATCGTTATTTCATAATATATATAGGGATTGCTACTTGTGAGTGCCTGTTAAAGAGTTAACATAGAAGGATCTAAATAAGTATTGATACTTTTTAGTAGCTGCTAAAAATTTGCCATTGAACCATCACAATAGGTATTGGTACTTTTTAGTGTCTGCTAAAAATGTGCTGATGAGCCATCTAACGACTTACCAGCGATCCCGAAAATGATGCGACCTGATAGAGATCGCAGGTAAGTCACTGGGAGGTCGCAGGTGAGATGTCACACAGTCAGATCTTACCAGCGATGCAGGAACAATACAGGCGCGGTAGCGACCTGTATAACGACCTCAGCAGTCACTGTGACCCTGTCACACAGTGTCAGACACAGCGATGTGTCTTGCCCAGCAGGACATTGCCTTTGAAGAAAATGGCCTGGACCATTCTGCAACGACTATCGCTGGTAGGTGTCACACATAACAAGATCGCTAACGGGATCACTACTGCATCACAGAAACCGTGACTCAGCTGTGATCTCGCTAGCGATCTCGTTATGTGTGACGGTACCTTAAATCTCTACTGAGCAAACACCTGCTAATCCTATCCCAAGAGAACTGAAAACAACTCTCATTACTGGACGGGCTACTCCACTCCATTTCTTTGGCACCTGCACATGGCTTCATTTTTTAAATGAGGACCAGGAACAGCATGTACTATAGTAGATGGCAAGCGCTGCATGAAGTTTCCTTTCCTCTTCCTGAACCACAACATCAAACACAGTTCATTCCTCAGAAATACCACCCCAATTACACTTTTTTCCCCCTGTGTCGCAATTCTCCAACTACCCAACTGACTTTGAGGAACCACACATGGGCAAGTTTGCAGAGTTATTCAAACATTTTATCCCATGGTCATCAGAGGTGTGCTCCAAAGATTCACAGACTGAAGAGGAGAAAAGCAACTGCACCAATGCCAAAAATCTTTGTCAGTTGGATCCACAGCTGGACGAAGTCAGGTTTGAGCAGGATCCAGACCCTCTTCAACAGACGTTAACTCCTGGGGGTGGAGATGAAGATGATGAGACTCAGATACCTGAGACACACGCATATTGTACTAGGATGTCAGGTCAGGAAAAGAGGGGGGGTGACTGTATGGGTGAGGAGTGGGACAACAGAGAGGATGACGATGAAATTGTAGATCCCACTTGGTGTGAATCCAGAAGCACGCAGCTGAGTAGCTCAGCAGAAGAGGTGTAGAAGGAGGAAGACAAGTTTCTTCCTGCACAGACACAGAGTAAATGCAACCAGGGCAACTTCTGTATCCTGAGCCACAGCTCTGACTGTGTTTTGCAGTGGCGTCAGGTCCACATTTCACATTGGTGGCAAGCGTTGCCTTGCCTGGAACTTTTTTGTGACTGGAATGGATAACCCAATTCATGTTCTCTGCAAACTTTGTAAAATATAGAGGCAAAAATACAAATAATTTGTTTGCTACATGCATGAACCGTCACATGAAAAAATCAAAATGCATTAGTCTGAGAATCTTATTGTGCTAAAATGTGGCCTAGCAGGCATCCCCAACCCCCCCATCAACTGCATTTGATGCTTCTTCCTCCTTCATCACCCTTGGAACTGTTCTCACCCATGTCTCCACTCGCAGAACCTCCACTTGTTTACAACTACAGTTGGGGTCAGTGAGAGCCCATTAGTTGTTTCGGAAATGGACATGCCTGTGGATTTTGACCAATCTCAGAGATTGAGCACACCACATTTCACATTAAACCATAACATCTCTGCCTGCACTACCCTCGCAGACCATCAGTTTGTCATGTACAACCTATTCCACCCTCTCTCAGCTCACCAGGCCAGCCATCGGTCTTGTTCTGATCACAGAAAAGAATATTTCCTCCTACACATATGAAAGATAAGACCTTGAATGTCACCATAGCCAATCTTTTGGCTATGAAATTGCTGCCTTTCCGCCTTGTGGATACAGAGGGTTTTTGAAAGCTGATGGATGTAGCAATTCCCCAGAATCAATTGCGTAGTCGCCATTGCTTTTCTAATAAACCTGTTCCTGCTATACACCATAATGTTGCAGACAACATTACCTTTTCCTAGAAAAATTGTGTCTTCCAAGGTGTAATACACCACTGACACCTGGACGAGCAAGCATGGCCAGATGCATTACATCTGGCTGACTGGACACTGGGATACTCTGGTAGAAGTAGGCGGGAAAGGGCTTCTTCCCAAGTCTTGAGATCCCCAAGGCAAACCTGGGATCTACTTCTTCCTCTACTGCTTCTGCTTTCTCGCCCTGCTCTAGGGTCTCCACCTTCGACCTCAACCTTTTCCTAATGTAACAGTGCAGAGAGAATCCCCTCACCTCCACACAGCTCAGCCATTGCTCATCGCAATCAGGGAGTGCAGAAATTAATATGCACTGGAGAACGCAGTGACAGCTGCAGAGTTGTGGACCGCTATCCAGGCCAAGGTTAATCAATGGCTGTCTCCACTGAACCTGGAGCCAAGGAATGTCATGTGCAATAACGATGCAAACCTGGTGGGGGGCTTATGACTGGGCAACATCACACATGTGCTTGCATGGCTCATGTCCTCAACCAGGTTATACCTCAATTTCTAGGCCACTAATCTGGCCTGGATGCGCTGAAGCAGAAGGCATGGTTACTATGTGAACATTTTTAAAAATTGAAATGTCAGGTCACATCATGTGTGTTGCATGGACCATACCTGACTGCTGTGGAAATACACTATGGTGAAATGAGGGGGAAATTGATGCCACTGTCCTGCTGACACAATATTTAAATATACTTTGTTCACACTTATATTCCCAAGAATTGTTACATCCTAAGTTTTTTTAATTTTTACTAATACAAATCTTCATGTCGTTTAGTCTATTTGCTCCTTAGAATTGTTCCTTTCTATGTTTGGATCACTGTGTGTTTGACTGTTACATTTTATTTACTATTGGCTATCTCAAAGTATTTACTGTTATTAATATATTTTACATTACCTTTCTATAGCTCCAATGCTGATTACCCTTCATTCCATGACAGTCATAAAGAGTGACTGGACTATTACGGGAAATAGCATCAAAGCAGAACTTTCTTGTGTGAAGTGGTTCTCCGGGTCGTATGTCCTCTCTCCAACCAAAGGTGAAAAGCTGAGGAATAATATTACATAAAATTAAGAAATGAAAATAATAAACTGCAATTAACATGGCGTCACTAGCTACTACTTAGATTTTATGAGAGTGGAAATAAGTGAACTTACCACTATCGACACATAGAGTCCAACAGCCTTATCTAATCGAGCACCAAACTCTACATTTGCTCCACAAGAAATAATTCCATTGTTTCAAATATACATGCGATATCTAAAAATTATAAATGTTTCTTCCAATCAATTAAATATTACATACCCCACAGAAAAGTCATATAGCAGACTTATGCATTTATGCCACATACATCGCCGTTATTCAAAGTCTAGATTCAATAAAACATTTAAAATATTTAATTTTCAGATCTGGTAAGCATTCTTAAATTAATGGAATTATTTGGATTTTGCTTCTTAAGAGTGACACAGAATAAATGTTTTCCTAAATGATATTTATTATGTCTCTGTTTATTGAGACTTACTCTTCCAAATAATAACTGGTCTTTAATCAGAAACGATGAAATAATTTATTAGTTAAAATAAAACCAAATAAAACAGGACGTTTATCTGTACAGCAAAAGTTAATTTTACTAAACTTCACACACAGCAAAAGCATAAATTACAAGTTTACTGTAGCATTCTAATGTATAACAAACCAATAATGAAGATATTTTATATAAAATAGTAATCAATAGATATTACTATTAATAGATACACATATAGTTTCATAGTTTTTAAAACTGTAAGTAGACATAAGTCAACAGACTTCAACCTTTAACCTAACATGGTGATCAGGTAAAAGGCAAACACCTCATGGGGCAAATGCTATACATTTTGCAATCAGACTAGTTCCTTTGGTCAACATCCCATCAGAGAATCTGGTACCCATAAATTGTAACATCATATTTTCCAAGAAAGGCGTCAAATTCCTCCTTGAATTTGAGTTTCAATTTAGACAAATTGATTGGTTTTATTTGTAACATTTAAGTATTCAAAAAATAACTTAATTAAATAATTTAAACATACCAATTTCAAGCATAAATATTCCGAATGATATAGGCAATCTACATTAATTACTTAAAGACAAATAGTTTTATTTTTTTAAATGCTTGCAAATTTTATCCTCCCTTTTGTACCATTCATGTATTATGCTTCTCTTATTTTGAGTCACATTCAGCTCGAGCTGCTTTTAATTGCTTTTGCGCACTAAATTCTCTACACATCAATTAATGTTAGGGTGCCTTAAAAAGAACCTTAAGGCTATGTCCGCACTTTGCTTTTACCTGCTTTTTTGCTGCTTTTTCATCTGCAGCGTTTAATGCCAAAATGGATGTGTTCTGCTTTTCAAACATAGTCTATGGGAATTTGGGTTTCTTGTCCGCACTATGCTGTTCAAAATGCTGCCTTTTTGTAGCAGAAATGTGGGCAAAACTCTGCTTTGCAGTTCAAAACGCAAATGGCAAAAAAATTGACATGTTGCTTCTTTGAAAAGCAGAGATTTTGCCCAAATTTCTGCCACAAAAAGGCAGCATTTTGAACAGCATAGTGCGGACAAGAAACCCAAATTCCCATAGACTATCCTTGAAAAGCAGAACACATCCATTTTGGCATTAAACGCTGCAGTTGAAAAAGCAGCAAAAAAGCAGGTAAAAAGCAGGTAAAAATCAAAGTGCGGACATAGCCTTACTCAAATTTTTCATGTTGTACTGGACACATGATGTAACAGTGGCTGTAAGGTGGAAAGCAATATTTTTTTTCAAGTGTGAAAAGAGGGGGGTGCAACAAAGTTTATTTGTGTCAAAGGAATTCTATCAGCTCTTCTCCATTAAGAGCATGGTCACCTCTGTTGTACTGATGTTACGTCACCACTGGAGTCCGCTCCAGCGGCTTCTGCTCCGATCGCCAGGCGACGCTGTGTTCCTGCCGTGGATGGTGCTGGTGATGGGAGAGAAATCGATGCCAGCGGCACCGGTGGGCGCAGGCTCCGATCATCCACTGGGATGTGTTATCTTGGTATCTGCAGTACCACTGGCTGACTGTGGGTGGTGTGTGTCTTCCAGCTGAAGTTGCCAGCGTTCAGCTACAGCCAATGGGAAGACACCACACCCTTCTTAGTTCCCCTCCTGTCTGCTGACCTCTTCCAGAGATAGTTCTGATTTCCTGGATCCTGGTCTGCCCTATTCTGTTTTGTGATTCCTGTGTGCTGACTTCTACGTGTTTTCTGACTACCCTTCTGCCTGCTGTTTTTGTACCTCGCTGCCGATCCGGATTTGACCTCTGCTACGTTTTCTGATTATGTCCTTGCCTGACGATTCTGTCCCTGTTCTGCTATTCCTGGTTTGACCCTGCCTCACAACTACTCTCATCGGACTGCAGCCTTCCACAGACAGTGATCTCCAGGGCCCTGTGTAATTCCAAATCCCTGTATAGGGGTTAAAGGGTTTCAGGGTTCTGGGAGTCCTGCTTTGTGAGTGGCTTCCCTCTAGCCTGTCCATTAAATCCCATCTGAGTCTGTTGATCCAGGCAGGCATTACAACTGACCCTCAATCCACATGATTTGTCTAGATCTGAGAGTTAAAAGTGTTAGTAATTCCAATTATGTCTGTGGTGCATAATTTGTAATCTTTCTGCTGTGAGATCATAGAAGGTTGCCATTACAGTCAATAAAGGAGTAGCCCAGTAAAGATTTCTCATATTTGAGATACAATGACAGTCTGATCTCATTGAAGAAAAATGACAATTTGTCTAAATTTAGCAGACATTAGTGTGATTACTTACATTTCCTGACAGGCCTTATATAGGAATGGGAAGTACAGAAGAGGAGACAGTATTATGAAAGATGAGCTGATGGAATGGTTTGTAATGCGACACGCTTAAATTTTGCTGCACAGCACTTTCCTCAACATTGACTTATGAGTTATGTAAGACCAGGAGATTGGGGCTCTACCATTACATCTGACACACTGAGATACCTGCTGTAAGCTGTGATGGGGGCATGTTCTTTTTCCTATAATTGTTACTGGCTGCTTATGATTGGTCAGCATCATACAAGAAGTACATGCCCCAATGAAAATTATCTCATAAAGCCTACTTTGACGGAACAATACTTAATTGAATAGAGGCCATATACTTTATTAATTTCTCCACAATGGAGAGGTGAATGAAAAAATAGTTTTTTTTCTGCTCTGTTAACACAGGCAGATAATAGAGAGATTAAAATTTGTGCTAAAAGGTTAAAAATACCTATTTAAAACTATGAAGTTTAATAGATATACATTAAAATTTTCAAAATTTGAGAAATAGAACACTTACAATAAAATTGGTATGTCAGGAAAAAATCCCGAGAAATTTCACAGGGATGGCTGGATAGAGAAATGAATGGTGCAGCAAGAGATATCACAAATACACTGACCCTAGATGACTCTAGGAACATACCCTACTTAGCCGCTGATGTTAACATGTTATTAAATTAAGCAAGATGGCATTCCTCCTACACGTCATCTGTCCCTGCTTGGTTCCTTGATGGCCCTGAATGACACAAATGGAAACTTGAGTTCCTATACCAAAAACAAAACTGTGTATAATAAATAAAAAAACTGGTAGCTGTCCAACTGTACAACATGTAGCACCTACATGGTATACATCTTGGACAGGCAACCACTTTTTTCTGGCCTCCTGATGAACTTTGAAAGGAATAGGAAACACATCAGGGTCATGATGTAAGATATCATCTGAAAGGAAGCATTTACTTCTTTTAACTAGTTTTCAGTTGTAGTAATGCATTGGCTCTTCCTAGAAATTAGGAGTTTATAAGGAGGACTCTGGACATTAGTATTCCTGATACACATTTGCTGTGGTTCACATGCATGAACAATTTTAATGGTCTGATATTTTGCCTTTTTCCCACTCCCCTGCCTTCTTTTCCCAGAAATTAGTGATACATATCAGTCAGTTGAATCAAAATTGTTCTGCAGTGATGAGTAAGTGTGCTCAGCACTGCCCATTACTAGATCGAGCATTGGGGTGCTATGCATGTTTTATGGATGTTTTCAATAACTAAACATGTAAGGATTGATTGCCAATCATAGTAATGCCATAATGCTTTTGGCTACTGGCATTATTGTGGTTGGTCAGCCGCATCATCAGACCTGGGGATGCAATGCATGGCACAGTAGAGAGTTGATATAGGAGGGATAGTATTGATTAAAGTATGCATATCGGAAGGGTTTTACACTAAAGAGTGTTTTTAGGCTGGTTTAATTTCACAAATACAGTATGTAATAATTTACAAAAATGGCATGAGGAGTAGAGATGAGCGAGCCTCTAGAGGCTCGAGTTCGGTTCGGTTCGTCAATCGGAGGCCACGTTCGAGTTCGGTTCCACGAACTGTTCGACGAACCTCTCGAACTTCATTGAAAACAATAGCAGGCAAACTCATAAAAACACATTTTAAATGTACACATATAGTTAATAAACATTGCCATTACACTTACAGGTCCCTGTGACGCGTCCTGCACTCTGCCTCCTGCCATTTTTCCTTCGGATAATCACTGCGTCCTCCCGGAAACCAGCACTTCTGATAGTACCTTCCGTGACGCCAAAAAAGCATGTGACCAGTCACTTGTGTATTATCTCATTGGCTACAGACTGATCACATGGCTAGACGTCATTGCTAGGTCCTGTCCGTGCATCTCTCCGGTATGCGGTGCTCGATTGTGCATCCCCGTGTACCGGTGAGATGCTCTGGCACATGGTCGGCTCCCCGTTCTGCTTCCCCATTCCGTTATTCACCAGCTGCCACAGCCGTTCAATTATGGGAGATCACCATTGCTATAGCAACGCGCTTGTCAGCGGTGACGTCACCGCTTACAGCACGCAGCTGCTGCTCACTCACTGAGTGATAAAGACTGCACGGGAAGCAGCAGCGTCTTCCTCCCATGCAGTGCTGTCTGATGTAGCAGAGCTGCATGGGTTGAAGGAGAAAGATCACAGAAGACCATTGATCGTGGAGGGATGCAAGGGAGTAATGAACATGGAGTCTCTAAATGTATCTGTGTATTTATTTCAGATAGTCCACAGCCACACCAGAAAATGGCGCTTTCATAGAAGCACCATCTTCTGGCGCTGTATCCAACTCTTTCAGCTGCCCTGGTGACGGGTGGCTCGCTGGATAATAATGTGGTTAGGGCTAGCTGTATATTATCAACTGGCCCTAAGCACGAAATTCATGGTGTCACGCCAATATTAGACATGGCCACCATGAATTTCTAGTACAGATAAAAAAAAACACAACACACAGAAAAATATTTTTATTAGAAATAAAACACAACACAATTAGTGACTCCATCTTTATTGAAATAAAGAATTCCCCTCCGCAGTAATCCTGGATCAAGGGTCCCACGCCGTCCAATCTGGATCCAATTTCATCTGATCGGTTTGCTGGAAGGCAAAGCGATCAGATGATGTGTCAGGTTCAATGGCCTGAATCACATGACACAGCAGCTGATTATATAAACGGCTTTTATATAATCAGCTGATGCATCAGTGCAAAAAAAAACAAACAAAAAAACTACACACTTCTGTGCAGACTCCTGTCCGACAGCATCAGCTGATAGTTTAGCCGGCCGGGCGGTAAAAAGCCGGCCACATCGCTCGACTTATAGTGTCAGCTGATTCCGTCAGGTGACCGCATCAGCTGATAATCGCCAGGTCTGAGAAAGAGAGAGAGAGAAAGAAGAGAGAGAAGATAGAGAAAAGATAGATAAAAGAGAGAAAAGAGAGAGAGGAGAGAGAAAGAAGAGAGAGAAGAGAGAGAAAAGAGAGAAAAAAGAGAGAGTAGAGAGAAAGAGAGAGGAGGGAAGAGAGAGAGAGAAGAGAGAGAGGAGAGGGAAGAGAGAGAAGCAGAGAGAAGAGGAGAAAAGAGAGATAGAGAGAAGAGAGAGAGAGGAGAGAGAGAGAGGGAAAAAGAGAAAAAGAGAGACTGAGAAAAAGAGAAAAAAGAGAGAGAGAGGAGAGAGAGGGAGGGAGAGAGGGAGGGAGAGAGAGAGGAGAGAGAGAAGAGAGAGGGAGAAGAGAGAGAAGAGAGACAGGAGAGAGGAGCGATGAGAGAGAGGGAAAAAGAGAAAAAGAGAGACTGAGAAAAAGAGAGTGAGAGAAAAAGAGAGAAAAAGAGAGAGAGAGGAGAGAGAGAGAAAGAGAGAGAGAGGAGATAGAGGAGAGAGAGAGGGAGAGAGAGAAAGAGAGAGAAAGAGAGAGAGAGAGAGGGAGATTAAGAGAGACAGAGAGAGAGAGAGGCAGAGAGAGAGAGAGGGAAAGAAGAGAGAGGAAAGAGCAATGCAGCCTCATTCCGTGAACTGCTTGAATTTAAAAGGTGTGTTCTGCGGCTCACAGCTGATGTCTGGGTCTTCCCCTCAGTGCCTAATTAAATTAAATTATAATTATAAATACATAACAATTATAATTTAAAAATTAAAAATAAAAAAATAATAAAAAAAAATAGGGTGGTGGGCTCCCCATAATGTGGCGCTCCCCATCCTGACAATACCAGCCTCCAGCCGTGTGGCTTTATCCTGGCTGGTATCAAATATGGGGGAACCGCATTTTTTTATTATTATTTATTTATTTTACTGCACAATATCATTTAAAATTAAAAATAAAAATTAAATTCTTTACCGGGACCAGGACTCGCAAAGTTACGTTTCTTAGGCGAGCGCTCTATCCACTGAACTATTGCCTCTAATGGTAAGGATAGGCAGATTTGAAAACCTTGACTAGAGATGATCGATGTTCGAGGTTCGCCAATTTCATGTTCGTGTGATTTTGGGGGGTGCTCGAGATCGAACTCGAACTCGAGCTTTTTGCTAAAAGCTCGACAGTTCGAGTTACGTTCGAGAACAGTTCGATCACCTAAAGCGTGGCTTTTTACAGCTACAGTGTGCAGGGAGCCATCGCTGGCAGACTGCGGTAAGCTGGTAATCAAGGTAAATATCGGGTAATCCAAGCAAAGCGCTTTGCTTAGTAACCCGATATTTACCCTGGCTACGTGTGCAGGGAGGCGACACTTCCCCGCTCGGCTCCGCCCCCTCCTGCACTCGGCATGTACACACAAACACTCACACTCACACTCACCTGTCCCCAGCCATGCAGTCCCCGGCACTGACGTCCTCAGTGCCACATAGCCCTGCTCGGCTCCACCCACCTCGCACTCCGCCGCCCGCACACATTGCCCCGCTCGGCTCCACCCACCTCGCATTTCGCTGCCCGCACACATGGCCCCGCTCGGCTACACCCACCTCGCACTCCGCCACCCCACCCGCATACATGGACCTGATCGGCTTAGCCACCTCGCACTCCGCCGCCCGGACACATGGACCCGCTCGGATCCACCCATCTTGTACTCCGCCGCCCGCACACATGGCCCCGCTCGGCTTTACCCACCTCGCACTCCGCCGCCCGCAAACATGGCCCTGCTCGGCTCTACCCACCTCGCACTCCGCCGCCCGCAAACATTCCCCCTCTCGGCTCCACCCACCTCGCACTCCGCCACCCGCACACATGGCCCCACCCACCTCGCACTCCACCACTTGCACACATGGCCCCGCTCGGCTTCACCCACCTCGCACTCCGCCACCCGCACACATTGCCCCGCTCGGCTTCATTTACCTCGCACTCCGCTGTCTGCACACATTCTCGGTGGCCAACTGCTGTGAGCGATCAGCTGATCGCTCTCATTGGCCGGCCGCCGGGAGATCATCTGTTCGCTCTCAAAAGCCGGCCGGCTAATGAGAGCGCCTATCTGATCATTCTCTCTTTTACAACGGAGTCCAACAATGAATTCTATTCTTGTCATCCTTTCTACAACGCATCAATCACAAGTGACAAGCAACGTATATGACTGCTGAAAAACAACGGAAATGTGAACCTAGCCTTACCTGCGGTGTTGAAGTCCTGCCCTCCCGACATCAGCACTGTCACTGTCCTCCATGGCCGCCGCGTGTCACATCTCCTCTCACTGTTGACCCGATACTGTCACTAGTGGTGATGTCACAGGCTCCCACGATACTTGGTTTGTGAAGGTGGCGATCATTGAACTCAGTGACAGCTCTACTACCAGGAGTGCAGCGATCACCGCAGGTAATGTACCTCGCTATACTCCTGACAGCAGCACTTGTCATGCCCAGCAGTGACCTGGGCTGACCTATTGATGTAAGCTCAGGTCACCGCATTTCTCTCCCAGCCAATATGGAACATTCTGTTTTTCATTGACTGGGACATTGACTATGGTATGGATCACCGTGGGAACCCCTTGGATTACACCAGACCTAGATTTGTTTTTCTTTCTAATAAATTGGTGAAAGAGGGAATGTTTTGGGGAGTGTTTTTTCAAATAAAAATGTGTTTGTCGTCTATTGTTTTTTATTCTTGACTGTGTTAGTAATGTCAGGTATCTGATAGACGCCTGACATCACAAACCCCAGGGCTTGATGCCAGGTGACATTACACATCTGGTATTAACCCCATATATTACCCCGTTTGCCACCGCACCAGGGCAACGCGATGAGCTGGAGCAAAGCACCAGGTTTGGAGCATCTAATGGATGCACCACATCTGGGGCAGCTGCGGCCTGCTATTTTTAGGCTGGGGAGAGTCCAATAACCATGGACCTCCCTAGTCTGAGAATATCAGACCCCAGCTGTCTGCTTAACCTTGGCTGGTGATCCAATTTTGGGGGGACCCCCACGTGTTTGTTTTTTTGTAAATATAATAAATAACAGCGTGGGGTGCCCTCAGTTTTTGATTACCAGCCAAGGTGAAGCTGCCAGCTGTGGTCTGCAGGCTGCAGCCGTCTGCTTTACCCTAGCTGGCTATCAAAAATAGGGAAAACACCACGTCTTTTTTTTTTTTTTTGATTTTTTTTTGGCTAAATACAAGGCTAAGCACCCCTTAGTACCACATGAAAGGCATAAAAGGTTGTAAAATTACAAAATGTAAGAGAGTGGGTCATTATGTGTCTTTGCCATTATAATGACAGAAAAGACTGATATCAAGTGTACAAGCACAGGAAAATCACTAGAGCGCTCTGCGCTGTGAAAAGCAGTAGAAAATGGCACTGGAGTGAACATGACCGCCTCATGTAGGTTGAAGCTATGAATCCTGGATAAATTTATGTATTTTCCCTAATTCAGTTTTTTTGCAGTACACAAAAAAACGGAAGGCATACGGATGATAAATGGATGATATACAGACTGTACGGATGCACCTGTGAAAAAAATGGACCGTTTTTTGCGTACCGCAGAAACGGATCGGTCGTGTGAATGTAGCCTTATTCTGATCTGCCGTTTATAGTGAATAGCGCCTCCCAGCGTCAGAAAATCTCCGGGGTTTAAGGGGGTAGCTGAGACCCTTGAGATCATGATTCAGGCCATATACCAATGATCACATTACAGTAAATGACAGCGCCGATAAAAATTATTTATCTCCCATCTCGCATGAACAAACATGCCAGATGGGAGATAAATCTCCTCCTCGGTCTCCTCCGGTCCCCTGGTGTCGCCAAAGTGCCCACCCGACCCGCTCCCGGAAATCCAAGATGGCCGCGCGCACAGCAGCGTGCTGGCCGCATTCACCCTACTCCTCTGATTTCTGATGCATGTGTCATGGCACATGCGACAGAAATCAGAGGAGTAGGGTGACAGAAAACTCCTCCCCAGGCCCTGCCAGGTCACCCCCTATAACCCCACCGGTGTTCCCCGGTGTCCCATGGTACCTGTGCAGCCTTGATCCCCCGTGGCCCCCTCCTTCACAATAGATGCTGCCGCATGCACAGAGCAACTGTCAGCTCAGCTTCCTGTGTTCAGACACAGTGAGTGGCGGTAACCATGCATCTGTAAGCTGCTGCAATGCCCTGCTCATGGGGTAAGGAACATAGTTAATCAGGAGAGCTATACTACATTTCCAAATGGAGGTATTTGATTTTATAGTTGCCCTGCTGAATGACTACCAAACATGAGAGTCCATTATACGCCGCAAGAAAACACATCTAAATAGCGAGCTCTGTTGTTTAGTATTCATTCAGCTGGATAACTGCACTTAAAAGGGTATTCCATCTCCAAGATCCTATCCCCAATATATAGTAGGTGGAATAGTAATAATATCAGCAAATACCAATATTTGGCAATGTAGAATAGTTCTCCTGATTAGGCATGTCCTTACCTCATGAGCAGGGCATTACAGCTTAGGTAGCAACAGTTATGACATGCACTCTGCTGCTGTGGACCCGGGGAGAGTTGGTGCAGATTCATTGCACCCACACTCCTCACATGGAGGGTCTGCACTCCTAGAAAATGGGGAATACGTTCTCTGAGCGTGTCCCCCCATATTCTAGACGGTCCAGAGTCATCGTGGGACCCCATTATTTTTTTTTCCTTACAATAAATTGGTAAAAGAGGGAATGTTTAGGGGAATGTTTTTTCAAATACATTTTTTTTTGTCTATTTGTTTTTTTAGTACTGACAGTTTGTGATGTCGGGTATCTGATTGACGCTATGACATCACAAACTGCTGGGCTTGATGTCAGGTGACCTTACAGCTGGTATCAACCCCATTTATTACCCCGTTTGCCACTGCACCAGGGCACGGGATGAGCTGGGGTGAATCGCCAGGATTGGCGAATCTAGTGAATGTGCCACTCCTGGGGCACCTGCGGCCTGCTATTTTTAGGCTGTGAAGGCTAACTGTGGACCTTTCCACCCTGAGAATACCAGACCACAGCTGTCCGCTTTACCTTGGCTGGTGATCCAATTTGGGGGGGACCCTACTTTTTTTTTGTAATTAATAATATTTTTAAAATAATTATAAAAAAAAGAGCCTGGGATGACCTCCACATTGGATCACCAACCACGGTAAAGCTGCCAGATGTGGTTTTCAGGCTACAGCCGTCTGCTTTACCCTAGCTGGATATCATAAATGGGGGGACCCCATGTCATTTTTTTTAAACTATTTTTTTAATTAAAAAATCTAATGGGCTTCACTGTATTTTCATTGCCAGCCAAGGTAACGCCAGGCAGATGGGGGTGGCAATCCGTAGCTGTCTTCTTTATCTGCGCTGAGAATCAAAAATACCGCGGAGCGCTACGTCATTTTTTTAATGATTTGTTTTTACAGCACTATGATGTCAGGCAATCAAAATACAGGGAAGCCCATTTTTTTTTAGTTATTTAAATAAATAATTAAAAAAAATATTTATGGGCTCCCGCTGCATTTTTTGTATTGCTAGCTAAGGGTAATCCAAGCAGCTACTGGCTGCCAACCCCCACTGCTTGGTGTTACCTTCACTTGCAATGGAAAATTCAGGGAAGTATTTTTTATTTTTTTTGCCAAAAAACTAGAAAAAAAATGACGTGAGCTTCGCCATATTTTTGCATGCTAGCCAGGTACAGCAGGCAGGTACGGCTGCCCTCAAACCCCAGCTGCCTATTTGTACCATTCTGGGAACTAAAAATATAGGGAAACCCTTTTTTTAATTATTTCATGAATTTCATGAAAAAATTAAAAAAGAAACGACGTAGGATTCGCCCCATTTTTGTGTCCAGCCAGGTACAACTAGGCAGCTGGGGATTGGAATACGCAGTACAGGTTAGCCCGAGCTTTCTGGGCCCCTCTGCTGTGAAATGCAGTCCGCAGCCGCCCCAGAAAATGGTGCCTTCATAGAAGCGCCATCATCTGGCGCTGTATCCAACTCTTCCAGCTGCCCTGGTGTCGGTGGCTAGCTGGGTAATGATAAGTTAATACTAGCTTTGTTTTACTAGCTAGTATTAACCCAGAGAATCTAATGTCAGGCAAGTTTGACCGTGCATTAAGAATCTCCAATAGAGGGTTAAAAAAAAGACACCACACAGAGAAAAAATACTTTAATAGCAATAAATACACAGACACACTTAGAGACTCCATGTTTATTACTCCCTGTCAGCCCTCCACGATCCTGGTCTTCTGTCTTCTTTCTCCTTTAACCCATGCAGCTCTGCTACATCAGACAGCACTGCATGGGAGGAAGAACGCTGCTGCTTCACATGCAGTCTTTTCACTCCGTGAGTGATCAGAGGTTGCTGGCTCTAAGCGGTGACATTACCTCTGACAGACGGGTTACCATAGCAACGGTGCTCCGATCACGTGATTCCCGGTGCCGCTATTTACCGGCTGTGACAGCTAGTCCGTGCATGTGGCTGACTCTGTAAAGAGCGTCCACATGCAGGAACGGGGAGTCGACCATGTACCAGAGCATTTGGCCGGTACACGGACATGCTCAAACGAGCACCGCGTACTGGAGAGATGCACTGACAGGACCTAGCATGACATCATAGCCATGTGACCAGTCTGTAGCCAATAAGATAATAGACAAGTGACTGGTCACATGCTATTTTGACGTCACTATAGGTCCTATCATCAGTGATGGTTACCGGGAGGATGCAGCAATTATCGGAAGGAAAAGGGGCAGGAGATAGAGTGAAGGACTCGTCGCGGGGATAGGTAAGTGTTACGGCAATGTTTATTAACTGTATGTGTACATTTCTAATGTGTTTTTATGTGTTTGTGTTTTCCTCCTATTGTTTTCAATGGGGTTCGAGAGGTTCGTCGAACGGCTCGCCGAACCGACTCGACAAACTGAACTGAACTCGAGCCTCTAGAGGCTCACTCATCTCTAATCTTGACGTCTGCATTGCAGGGCAAAGTCTCTGGTGACAGCGCGATTCACTTCATTGCTACGCAGAGAGACACAGCGTGATCGTGTTCTACGGTGCTGCTGCATCTTCATGTAGCAGAGCTGAGAGTGTCGTGTGGATTACGTCGGACCTGGATGTGTATTTGGGGATTAATAAACTGGTAAAACAGGGTGTTTTTTTGTCTTTTATTCCAAATAAAGGATTTTTCGCTGTGTGTGTTTCTTTACTTTCACTTTAATCATGGAAGGTATCTCAGGGAGACGCCTGGCATGATTAAACTCATTAATACCCTGATTGCCACTGCACCAGGGCAATTCGGGATGAGCTGGGTGGAGTCCCGGGACTGTCGCATCTAATGGATGTGGCAATTCCAGGCGGCTGCTGGGTGATATTGTTAGGGTGGTGGGCTCCCCATACCGTGGCGCTCTCCATCCTGACAATACCAGCCTCCAGCCATGTGGCTTTATCCTGGCTGGTATCAAATATGGGGGAACCGCCTTTATTTATTTATTTTTTTTTAATTTTTATTTATTTATTTATTTTACTGCATGATATAGACCCACCCGCCTGCGGCTGTGATTGGTTGCAGTGAGACAGCTGTCACTCATCGTGGGTGCGTGTCTGACTGCAACCAATCATGGGCGTCGGTGGGCGGGGAAAGCACGGAATGCCTGATTGAATAATGAAGCGGCAGCCATTTTTTAAAGAGGAAAAGATGCCACTGATTTGTGACAGCCATGAAGCGGTGAGTAGGAAAGAGAGAGGAATTGTGCTGGGGACGCAGGACGCATGCAGATAGCAATGTGTGTACATAGCCTTACTGTGAAAAGACACGTTTTTGTTGATCGCACCGTTCTCAAACCTAACTCGAACTATCAAGCTTTTAGCAAAAAGCTCCAGTTCGAGCTCGAACACCCCCCAAAATCACTCGAACATGAAATTGGCGAACCTCGAATATCGCTCATCTCTAATGAGGAGTCCTCTATTTTTGATTACCAGCCAAGGTAAAGCAGACAGCTACGGACTATTATTATAAGTAGAGATGAGCAGACTTGTTTGAAAAAGTATCGCCAATTTCAAATTTGGTATGCCAATTTGAATGCATGTTTGGTTGACGGAGAACTTTTCTTATGCAGGCTTTACACGAGACGATATATCGTGCAATATGTCGTTGCGGTCACGGTTTTCGTGACGCACATCCGGCACAGCGCACGACGTCGTCTCGTGTGACACCTCCGAGCGACGCAAATCGTGAGTCGCGAACTCGTCGTTAACTTACATAATATCGTTTATTTTCATGGGTGCAGGTTGTTCATCATTTCCGTGGCATCACATGTTGCTCCTTGTGACACCACGGGAAAGATGAACACAGCATATATAACCATTCCTGTGTAAAAAACAATTCCAGTTCAGTTAAGTATGATTGTCGCTGAGCATGGACAGCACGCTTCAAATCATCCCACAGATTTTCAATGATATTCAGGTCTGGGGACTGGGATGGCCATTCCAGAACATTGTAATTGTTCCTCTGCATGAATGCCTGAGTAGATTTGGAGCGGTGTTTTGGATCATTGTCTTGCTGAAATATCCATCCCCTGCGCAACTTCAACTTTGTCACTGATTTTTGCACATTATTGTCAAGAATCTGCTGATACTGAGTTGAATCCATGCGACCCTCAACTTTAACAAGATTCCCGGTGCCGGCATTGGCTACACAGCCCCAAAGCATGATGGAACCTCCACCAAATTTTACTGTGGGTAGCAAGTGCTTTTCTTGGAATGCCGTGCTTTTTTGCCTCCATACATAATGCCTTTTTGTATGACCAAACAACTCAATCTTTGCTTCATCAGTCCACAGGAGCTTCTTCCAAAATTAACTGGCTTGTCCAAATGTGCTTTTGCATACCACAGGCGACTCTGTTTGTGGCGTGCTTGCAGAAACGGCTTCTTTCGTATCACTCTCCCATATTGCTTCTCCTTGTGCAATGTGCGCTGTATTGTTGACCGAGGCACATTGACACCATCTGCAGCAAGATGAAGCTGCAGGTCTTTGGAGGTGGTCTGTGGATTGTCCTTGACTGTTCTCACTATTCTTCTTCTCTGCCTTTTTGATATTTTTCTTGGCCTGCCACTTCTGGGCTTAACAAGAACTGTACCTGTGTTCTTCCATTTCCTTACTATGTTCCTCACATTGGAAACTGACAGTTTAAATCTCTGAGACAACTTTTTGTATCCTTTCCCTGAACAACTATGTTGAATAATCTTTGTTTTCAGATCATTTGAGAGTTGTTTTAAGGAGCCCATGATGCCACTCTTCACAGGAGATTCAAATAGGAGAACAACTTGCAAGTGGCCACCTTAAATACCTTTTCTCATGATTGGATAAACCTGCCTATGAAGTTCAAAGCTCAATGAGGTTACAAAACCAATTAAGTGCTTTAGTAAGTCAGTAAAAAGTATTTAGGAGTGTTCAAATCAAGAAATTGATAAGGGTGCCCAAACTTTTGCACTGGTCAAATTTTGTTTAAATGCGGATTGCACATTTTCTGTTAGTACAATAAACCTCATTTCAATCCAGAAATACTACTCAGTCCATCAGTTATTAGAGATATGAAACTGAAATAGCTGTTGCAAAAAACAAAATTGTTATAAAGAAAATAGGTTAACATTAATAGGGGTGCCCAAACTTTTTCATATGACTGTATAGAAAGATTGAAAAATCTGTGTTCCAGCCAAAAATTGCCATTTCATCACTTAAATAGTAATTGTAAAATCTGTTGTCCAGCCAAATATTGCCGTTTCATCATCTAAATAGAAATTGCTACTTTGTGGTCTAGTCACAAACTGCCATTTTATTATTTAAATAAAGATTGCAAAATCTGTGGCCCAGGCATAAAATGCCTTTTCGGAATCTAAATAGATATTGCGAAATCTGTGGTCCAGCCACATATTACCATTTCATTATCTAAATAGAAATTTGCTACTTCATGGTTCAGGAACAAATTACCATTTTGTCATCTAAATAGAGACTGCAATATCTGTAGCCCAGGCAAAAATGGCCTATTCATCATCTAAATAGAGATTGTAAAATCTGTGGTCCAGGCACAAATTGCCATATCATTATCTAAATGGAGATTACAAAATCTGTGGTGCAGACAAAAATTGCCATTTCAGCATCCAAATATATAGTAGATGGCAAAATCTGTGATCCAGGCAAAAATTGCCATTTTATCATTTAAATAGAGATTGGAAAATCTGTTGTCTAGCCACAAATTGCAATTTCTTTTTCCAAATAGAGATTGCAAAATCTGTGGTCCAGGCACAAACTGCCACTGCATCATCTAAATATAGATTGCAAGATCTGTGGTCCAGGTACAATTACTATATCATCTAAATGGAGATTGCCACTTCCTGGTCCAGGCACAAATTGCTATTTCGTCATCTAAATAGAAATTTTAAAATCTGTGATCCAACCAAAAATTGCAAATTCATCATCGAAAAAGAGATTGCAATATCTGTGCTCTAGGCAAAGATTGACACTTCACTATCTATATAGAGATTTGAAAATCTGTAGTCCAGACAAAAATTGCTGTTTCATCATCAAAATAGAGATTGCTACTCTTTGATCCATCCACAAACTGCCATTTCATAATTTAAAGAGTGATTCCAAAATCTGTGCCCCAGGCAAAAATTGCCTTTTTGATTATCTAAATAGAGATTGCAAAATATGTGGTCTAACCAAAAATTGCCATGTCATCATCTAAAATCTAAATAGAGATTGCTACTTTGTGGTCCAGTCACAAACTGCCATTTCATAATTTAAATTAAAATTACAAAATCTGTGGCCTGGGCAAAAATTGCTTTTTCATCATCTAAATAGAGATTGCAAAATCTGTGGTCCAGACACAAATTGCCATTTCATCATCTTAATAGAGATTGCTACTTTGTGGTCCAGGCAGAAAATTACCATTTCATCATCCAAATAGAGATTGCAATATCTGTGGCCCAGGCAAAAATTGCCATTTCATCATCTTAATAGAGATTGCTACTTTGTGGTCCAGCCACAAACTGCCATTTCATAATTTAAATAGAGATTCCAAAATCTGCGGTCTGGGCAAAAAAAATTGCCTTTTCCTCATCTAGATATTGCTACTTTGTGGTCCACCTAAAAACTGCCTTTTCATAATTTAAAGAGAAATTGAAAAATCTGTGACCTGGGGAAAAATTGCCTTTTTATCATCTAAATAGAGATTGCAATATCTGTGGCCCAGACAAAAATTGCCATTTCATCATCTTAATGGAGATTGCTACTTTGTGGTCCAGCCGCAAACTGCCATTTCATAATTTAAATAGAGATTGCAAAATCTGTGGTCAGGGCAAAAAAATTGCCTTTGCATCATCTAAATAGAGATTGCAAACTCTGTGGTTCAGACACAAATTGCAATTTCATCATCTAAATAGAAATTTGCTACTTCATGGTCTAGATAAAAAATTACTATTACCAAACAAGACCCATCTTGGAGTCTCAAGATTTCAAAAAATTATGGGAAGATGGCAGGATAGTGACATCATTTGCCCTACAGTACCCATAGTGTCGTTGCACAGCAGTCAACCATGGGCATTGCATCACAGAGAGTCTGGCCTAGCATTTACAGCTTTAAAATAAAAAGGTGGGTGGATGGATCTTTATCGAACAAGTTTACGTATCTCTAGTGCCCATGAGCATTAATGTGCGGTGACATCATGAGTTCACTGAAGGTCAGTGCCCGCGTGGCTCTCACAAAAGTAACTGTTGTTCATAAGCTGGAACTAGAGTTGAGCGATGTTCGAGGTTCGCCAATTTCATGTTCGAGTGATTTTGGGGGTGCTCGAGATCGAACTCGAACGCGAGCTTTTTGCTAAAAGCTCGACAGCTCGAGGTAAGTTCGAGAACGGTTCGATCAGCAAAAAGCCTAGCTAGTTACTAGCTGGCTTTTCATTGTAATAGTGTGAGTCACTCTGTGATTCACACTATTATCTAATTTCAGCGTATAGTGTGCGGGGGGGGCGCGTTTAGATCAGTGCTGCTGGGATAACGGCCAGCATGTCAGCCAATCACAGACACAAATCAAAAAGGTCCATGGAGCCTCTGTTAGGAGTCTCAACACAAAAACCAGCCAGCTATCCCTCTGGGAAGGGTCCAGCCAAGGGGTGACTCTTTTTAGGAGACCACTATAACCACCATATTAAGTGACCCTTTTAGTCAATATCCAACTTTTTGACAAGTTTAAAGACATGACAAGGGAATTACCAAGGCCCGGTATCCATCCACAAACAGCTGTTTCGGAGTATTGCCCCTCAACAGTGTGGAGTAGGATCTGGCTGGGTGAGATATTTTTCTCTTTCCCTGAAGAAGGAGACTGCCCTTTGTCTCTGAAACGCGTAGGAATGCTGAAATAAAAGATTTTTATCAATATCCTGTTAACAGTGTTTTTTTAGTGCAGCTAAAACCCGTTTTTCCTTATATACATATATTTTTCCCTGCCCACCGGCGCCCATGATTCGTTGCAGTCAGACACGTCCCCACGATGAGTGATAGCTATCTCACTGCAACCAATCACAGCCGCCGGCGGGCGGGTCTATATCGTGCAGTAAAATAAATAAATAAAAATTAAAAAAAAATGCAGTTCCCCCCAATTTTCATACCAGTCAAGATAGAAAAAAGCCACACAGCTGGAGGCTGGTATTGTCAGGATGGGGAGCGCCACGTTATGGGGAGCCCACCACCCTAACAATATCAGCAGGCAGCCGCCCGGAATTGCCGCATCCATTAGATGCGACAGTCCCGGGACTCTTCCCAGCTCATCCTGAATTGCCCTGGTGCAGTGGCAATCGGGGTAATAAGGAGTTAATAATGGCAGGCGTCTCACCGAGATACCTTCTATGATTAACCTGTAAGTGAAAGTAAATAAACACACACAACGAAAAATTCCTTTATTTGGAATAAAAGACAAAAAAACACCCTCTTTCACCATTTTATTAAAATCCCCAAATACCCCTCCAGGTCCGACGTAATCCACAGAGGTCCCACGACACATCCAGCTCTGCTACATGAAGCTGACAGGAAGCATTGTAGAACAGGAGCGCTCTGTGTCAGATCCACGGAGCAATGAAGTGAGCCGCGCTGTCAGCGGAGACTTCACCCAGCTAGTGCCTGCGTGTGCGGTGATGATGGGGGTTGTAGTTCCTGCGTGTGCGGTGATGATGGGGGTTGTAGTGCCAACGTGTATTCGATGATGAGTGCGGTACTGCCGGTGTTTGCCCGCCTATCCACCCATCCGCCCATCTATCCGCCCATTCATCCATCCATCCATCCGCCCATCCATCCGCCCATCCATATGCCCATCCATCCATCCATCCATCCATCCGCCCATCCATCCATCCATCCATCCGCCCATCCATCCGCCCATCCATCCATCTGCCCATCCATCCATCTATCCATCCATCCGCCCATCCATCCATCCGCCCATCCATCCATCCATCCGCCCATCAGTCCATCCATCCGCCCATCAGTCCATCCATCTGCCCATCCATCCATCCGCCTATCCATCCGTCCTTGCAGCTGAATAAACTGCTTCTAGATTCTCTATCCGCCCATCTATCTGCCCATCCATTCATCCATCCATCCGCCCATCCATCCGCCCATCCATCCGCCCATCCATCCATCCGCCCATCCATCCATCCATCCGCCCATCCGCCCATCCATCCATCCGCCCATCCATCCATCCGCCCATGCATCCGCCCATCCATCCACCCATCCGCCCATCCATCCATCCATCCGCCCATCAGTCCATCCATCCACCCATCTGCCCATCCATCCATCCGCCTATCCATCCGTCCTTGCAGCTGAATAAACTGCTTCTAGATTCTCTACTGCAGTATGGAGGTCAAGATTACAAAATCCTCCTATGCTTTTCATGAGAGGCAGTGGCTCAATGGATAGAGCTCCTGCCTATGGAGAGTTAGTTCACGAGTTTGAGTCCCAGCTGTCTCAGTAAAGAATTTAATTTATTTTTAAATTACAAATATTATTTATTTATAATTGTAATTTAATTTAATTATGCACTGTGGGGAGGAGCCGGACATCAGCTGTGAGCCGTGAGACACACCTCTAAAATCGGAACAGTTCACGGAATGAGGCTGCATTGCTCTCTCCTCTTTCTCTTCTCTCTCTTCTCTCTCTCTCTCTTTCTCTCTTTTTCTCTCTTTCTCTCTCTTTCTCTCTCTTTTTCTCTCTTTTTCTCTATCTCTCTTTTTGTCTCTTTTTTTCTCTCTCTTTCTCCTCTCTCTCTCTCCTCTCTCTTCTCTCTCTTTTCTCTCTCTTTTCTCTCTCTGTTTTCTCTCTCTCTTCTCTCTCTCTTTTCTCTCTTTTTTCTCTATTTTCTCTCTCGCTCAGACCTGGCGATGTTCAGCTGATGCGGTCACCTGACAGCATCAGCTGACACTATAAGTCGAGCTGTGAGGCCGGCTTTTTACCGCCTGACTGGCTAAACTATCAGCTAATGCTGTCGGACAGGAGTCTGCACAGAAGTGTGTAGTTTTTTTGGGGGGGGTTTTTTTTGCTCTTATGCATCAGCTGATTGTATAAAAGCCATTTATACAATCAGCTGCTGTGTCATGTGATTCAAGCCCTTGAACCTGACACATCATCTGATCGCTTTGCCTTCCAGCAATCCGATCAGATGATATTGGATCCGGATTGGACGGCGCGGGACCCTTGACCGAGGATTACTGCGGAGGGGGTTCTTTATTTCAATAAAGATGGAGTCACTAATTGTGTTGTGTTTTATTTCTAATAAAAATATTTTTCTGTGTGTTGTGTTTCTTTTTATGTGTACTAGAAATTCATGGTGGCTATGTATAATATTGGTGTGACACCATGACATTCGGGCTTAGCACCAGTTGATAATATACAGCTAGCCCTAACCCCATTATTACCCAGCAAGCCACCTGTCACCAGGGCAGCTAGAAGAGTTGGATACAGCGCCAGAAGATGGCGCTTCTATGAAAGCACTATTTTCTGGGGCGGCTGCGGACTTCAATTCTCAGCAGGGGTGCCCAGAAAGCTGCCTAGTTGTACCTGGCTGAACACATAAATTGGGCGAAGCCCACGTCATTCTTTTTTTAATTATTTCATGAAATTCATGAAATAATAATTAAAAAAAGGGCGGTTCCCAGCTGGGTACAAATAGCTAGCTGGGGGTTGGGGGACGCCAGTAGCTGCCTGCTGTACCTGGCTAGCATACAAAAACATGGCAAAGCCTATGTAATTTTTTGGGGGGGGCAAAAAACTCCTGCATACAGTCCTGGATAGAGTATGCTGAGCCTTGCAGTTCTGCAGCTGCTGTCTGTCTGTATAGAGGATTGCAGACAGCAGCTGCAGACCTACAAGTCTCAGCATCCTCCATCCAGGACTGCATGCTGGAGGGAGAGGCAGGGTGAGCACAAGTACAAAGCTCAGCATGCTCCATTCACTAGTGTATGCAGGAGAGCAGACAGCAGCTGCAGAACTACAAGGCTCAGCATACTCCATTCAGGACTGTATGCAAGATTTTTTTTTTCACCAAAAAAATGACATGGGCTTTGCCATATTTTTGTATGCTAGCCAGGTACAGCAGGCAGGTACAGCTGCCCCCAACCCCCAGCTGCCTATTTGTACCCGGCTGGGAACTAAAATATAGGGAAGCCCTTTTTTTTAATTGTTTATGAATTTCATGAAATAATCTAAAAAAACACGACATGGGCTTTGCCCCATTTTTGTGTCCAGCCAGGTACAACTAGGCAGCTGGGGATTGGAATGCTCAGCACAGGTAAGACCGAGCTTTCTGTGCCCCTCTGCTGCGAATTGCAGTCATCAGTCACCCCAGAATATGGTGCTTTCATTGAAGCATCATCATCTGGCACCCTGAAGCCGGGCGGCTTGCTGGGTAATAATAAGTTAATACAAGCTTTGTTTTACTAGCTAGTATTAAGCCAGAGATTCTTAATGTCAGGAAAGTTTGACCCAGCCATTAAGAATCTCCAATAAAGGGTTAAAAAAAAGACGCCACACAGAGAAAAAAATACTTTAATAGAAATAAATACACAGACACACTTAGAGACTCCATGTTTATTACTCCCTCTCAGCCCTCCACGATCCTGGTCTTCTGTCTTCTTTCTCCTTCAACCCATGCAGCTCTGTTACATCAGACAGCACTGCATGGGAGGAAGACGCTGCTGCTCCCGTGCAGTCTAATCACTCAGTGAGTGAGCAGAGGCTGCGGGCTGTAAGCGGTGATGTCACCGCTGACAGGTGGGTTACTAGAGCAACGGTGATCTCCGTTATTCACCGACTGTGGCATCCAGTCCTTGCATGTGGGCTGACTCTGTAAAAAGCACCGACATGCAAGAACAAGGAGCCAAGCATGTGCCCAAGCATCTCGCCGGTACACGGAGATGCTGGAACGAGCACTGCGTACCGGAGAGCTTTACTGAGAGGACCTAGCATGACGTCTAGCCATGTGACTAGTCTGTAGCCAATGAAATAATACACACGTGACTGGTCACATGCTATTTTGATGTCACGGAAGGTCCTATCATCAGTGCTGGTTACCGGGAGGACACAGCGATTATCGGAAGGAAAAGTGGCAGGAGAGTGCAGGACGCGTCGCGGGGACCTGTAAGTGTAATGGCAATGTTTATTAACTGTATGTGTATATGTATAATGTGTTTTTATGTGTTTGTGTTTGCATACCATTGTTTTAAATGGGGTTCGAAGGAATTCGTCGAACGGAGCCTCTGTTCAACGAACCGAACCAAACTCGAACGCTAGGGGGTGGCTCAACACTAGTTATGATTAGAAGTTGGGCAGACTATTGGGTTCGTTTGTTAGATCCACAGTACAAGTGTAAATTTTGCCAGATGCTTCCCCACTAGAAAGAGATGCATGCATTTTGGAGTATTGAAACAAGCCTGTACACAATCTTGAGAGTGGTGTATAGTGATGGGCGATCCCCCTGATGGTTGGAATTGGGGAGACTCGCCCGATCATTTTGTAAAGATCGGGTTCGAGATAACACAATCTTGCGTCAGATCACCGATCTTGGACTTTATAGTTATTGGATGAGGCGGCGGGGGGATATAAAATAAAGAATATAGTTAATAATAAACATTGTCATTATACTTACAGGTCCCGCGATGCGTCCTGCAGACTATGTCTCCCGCCGCTTCTGCTTGCGAGTACGATCATTGCATGCCGCCCAGTAACCAAAGGACCTTCGTGAGGTCATAGCATGTGAATACTGGTCACATTACTATTACGTCATGCAAGGTCCTGCAATGTCAGTGTCTCGGCGCTCGACGGTACGCGGTGCTCGCCTGAGCATCTCAATACTCTTGGTATACTTGGAGAACGCCATGTATCGGCAAGATGCTTGGGCACATGCTGGTCATTGGTATAATAAAGTAGAGCATTACGGTCTGTAAGTTTAGTATATAAATCTGATGTTAAAACACCAGATGAATCTTTCAGAATATAAGTGTCCAAGTGCTCAGTTAAGCACACACCCTCACCTCTGGTTGGCTTCTGCAGAAGTGATGCCATTTGTCCTATCAGGCACACCTCTCATCTCTCATTGTCTTCCCTCTTGGTCAGTCACGCTGCCAGCCTCTAGCATGCACATTGCATGTCTTACTAGTTTTGCCCCCCTTTTTTGTTCCTATTGGCTAAAGGTGCTATTTAAACATGGTGCCCTGACACTTAGTGCACGCAGCATAGCGGTGCCTTGACACTCCAATTTTGGCCAGTTTATGATACCAGGTTAGGTGACTTTAACCCTTCTTTAACGTTTCTCTATGTTTCACTGACTGAACGCTGTTTCCTATATGCAGTATATCTATCCTGGTAACTGCATTATCATATGCTTTCCCTATTATAACTCCTTTCCCAACCCCCCATCCATGTATTGTGTTTATATACCTCTTTCCTTTGTGATTGATGCAATCAATTTTTGCTGTTAAGTCATACATTGTGTCTTTTTATTTCTCTTTGATGAATTTTTTTCTCCAGTTTTTTACATCTAAGCTGATTGCTTTATATTCTGTTTATTTGGCTCATTTGAGTAATTTTTGTTAATTATTGTTTATTTCAGTTTTCTGATGAAGGCCACCTAGTGGCTGAAACATCACATGTTTAAAACTATTTTGGAATAAATTACCGGATTTTTCGCTTTATAAGACACACTTTTGTTCCCCCAAATTTTGGGGAAAAGTAGAGGGTGCATCTTATAAGCCGCATATACGGGGGGGGGTGTATATATATATATATATATATATATATATATATACACAGTGCCTACAAGTAGTATTCAACCCCCTGCAGATTTAGCAGGTTTGATAAGATGCAAATAAGTTAGAGCCTGCAAACTTCAAACAAGAGCAGGATTTTATTAACAGATACATAAATCTTACAAACCAACAAGTTATGTTGCTCAGTTAAATTTTAATAAATTTTCAACATAAAAGTGTGGGTCAATTATTATTCAACCCTAGGTTTAATATTTTGTGGAATAACCCTTGTTTGCAATTACAGCTAATAATCGTCTTTTATAAGACCTGATCAGGCCGGCACAGGTCTCTGGAGTTATCTTGGCCCACTCCTCCATGCAGATCTTCTCCAAGTTATCTAGGTTCTTTGGGTGTCTCATGTGGACTTTAATCTTGAGCTCCTTCCACAAGTTTTCAATTGGGTTAAGGTCAGGAGCCTGACTAGGCCACTGCAACACCTTGATTTTTTCCCTCTTGAACCAGGCCTTGGTTTTCTTGGCTGTGTGCTTTGGGTCGTTGTCTTTATGGAAGATGAAATGATGACCCATCTTAAGATCCTTGATGGAGGAGCGGAGGTTCATGGCCAAAATCTCCAGGTAGGCCGTGCTATCCATCTTCCCATGGTATCGGACCAGATGGCCAGGCCCCTTGGCTGAGAAACAGCCCCACAGCATGATGCTGCCACCACCATGCTTGACTGTAGGGATGGTATTCTTGGGGTCGTATGCAGTGCCATCCAGTCTCCAAACGTCACGTGTGTGGTTGGCACCAAAGATCTCGATCTTGGTCTCATCAGACCAGAGAACCTTGAAGCAGTCTGTCTCAGAGTCCTCCAAGTGATCATGAGCAAACTGTAGACGAGCCTTGACATGACGCTTTGAAAGTAAAGGTACCTTACGGGCTCGTCTAGAACGGAGACCATTGCGGTGAAGTACGTTACTTATGGTATTGACTGAAACCAATGTCCCCACTGCCATGAGATCTTCCCGGAGCTCCTTCCTTGTTGTCCTTGGGTTAGCCTTGACTCTTCGGACAAGCCTGGCTTCGGCACGGGTGGAAACTTTTAAAGGCTGTCCAGGCCGTGGAAGGCTAACAGTAGTTCCATAAGCCTTACACTTCCGGATGATGCTCCCAACAGTGGAGACAGGTAGGCCCAACTCCTTGGAAAGGGTTTTGTACCCCTTGCCAGTCTTGTGACCCTCCACAATCTTGTCTCTGATGGCCTTGGAATGCTCCTTTGTCTTTCCCATGTTGACCAAGTATGAGTGCTGTTCACAAGTTTGGGGAGGGTCTTAATTAGTCAGAAAAGGCTGTAAAAAGAGATAATTAATCCAAACATGTGAAGCTCATTGTTCTTTGTGCCTGAAATACTTCTTAATACTTTAGGGGAACCAAACAGAATTCTGGTGGTTTGAGGGGTTGAATAATAAATGACCCTCTGAATAAACTTTTCACAATTTAAAAAAAAAAAAAGAAATAACATTCTTTTTTGCTGCAGTGCATTTCACACTTCTAGGCTTCTATGCTGATCTACAGTCCAAATGTCACAATGCCAAGTTAATTCCGAATGTGTAAACCTGCTAAATCTGCAGGGGGTTGAATACTACTTGTAGGCACTGTATATATATACACTACAGGGTCCGCTCTGGAGCACTACTGGAGGCAGGTGAACGCTGCAGGCGGCAGCGTTAAATCTCCTGCTCCCGCTCATATAATATGCACAGCCGCTGTCCATCACCGTGGTGCTGAAACCGCACCGCAGTGACGGGCTGGGGCAGCGGTGCATATTATATGAGCCTGCGTCCCACTGTGATGGCATATGCCCCCCATGTGTTAGATATGGCCCCCATGCTGCTGCTCATCCTAAAATAAAAAAGCTTTACTTACCTCCTCCAGCATGTCTCCCCGGTCTCCTTCTTCCACTGTGATCAGGCACGCAGAGATGAAGTCACTCTGCTGTGCCGATCACATGACCAGCACCAAGAACCGGGAAGTGGAGGAACAGAAGCACGAAGGGAGACAGGAGGGAAATCAGCGCTGGAGTAGGTAAGGAAAGAGCTTTTTATTTTACTATGGGCTGCAGCATGGGGGTGATATCTAACACAGGGGAACGTGTGCAATCCATAGGGGGCCATAGGCAGCACAGGGAATGTGTGCAATCCATAGGGGGCCATAGGCCGCACAGGGGAACGTTTGCCAGCACAAGGGGGCTATATTCAATATAAGGGGGCCATATCCAGATTAAGGGGGCTAATTTTAGGATGGGGGGGCCATGACTGCATATACCCTATATGATTTGTTAGACGGACACTGGCATTATAAGATGGACCCCATTTAACATTAAAAAAAAATTCTCTTTTCCTTCACAAAATTTGGGGGTGCGTCTTATAATCAGGTGCGTCTTATAAAGCGAAAAATACAATATATGAAAATTATCCCTTGAGAGTGCCTTGTACCTATTTGATTGGCCTAGTTGTACCTGGCTGGACACAAAAATTGGGTGAAGCCCATGTCGTTTTTTTAAAAATTATTTCATGAAATTCATGAAATAATTAAAAAAAGGGCTTCCTTATATTTTTGGTTCCCAGCCAGGTACAAATAGGCAGCAGGGAGTTGGGGGCAGCATGTTCCTGCCTGCTGTACCTGGCTAAAAATATGGAGAAGCCCATGTCATTTTTTTTAGCTTTTTGTCAAAAAACTAAAAAAAAGAGGAAAAAAAAAAGGCTTCCCTGGATTTTCCATTGCCAGTGAAGGTAACACCAAGGAGTGCGGGTTAGCAGCCAGTAACTGCTTGAATTACTCTTAGCTAGCAATAGAAAATGCAGCGGGAGCCCACGCTTTTTTTTTTTTTTTTTAAATAACTAAAAAAAAATAAAAAATGGGCATCCCTGTATGTTGATTTCCAGCCAAGGTAAAGCTAGGCAGATGTGGGTGGCAGCCCCTAGCTGTCTGCTTTGTGTGCTCTGAGAATCAAAAATAGCTCGGAATGCGACGTCATTTTTTAAAAATATCTATTTATTTTTATACAATACATATTGTGTGTGAATATATATATATATATATATATATATATATATATATATATATTACAGCTTTGCCAAAAACTAAGAGACCACTGAGAAATTTTCAGTTTTTCTTATTTTGCTCTTTCTGAGTAAAATGTAGATTGCTCTTTTATTCTACAAACTACTGACAGCATGTCTCCGAATTTCCAAGCAATAAGTTTTTAATTTATTTTCTGGAAATAGTAGTTCATAGATTAAAAGAACAATTTACATTTTACTAAAAAATATACTTATAAAGAGAAAAATCAGAAAAACTGAAATTGTTTTCAATGGCCTCTTAATTTTGGCCAGAGCTGAATATATATATATATATATATAGTTCTTGCCAAAATTAAGATCAATGTATATATATATACACACACACAATATGTAGTGGTATAAAAATTAATAATTTAAAAAAATGACGTAGCGCTCCGCTGTATTTTTGATTCTCAGAGCAAATAAAGCGGACAGCTAGGGGCTGTTGTCACCCTCACCCCCATCTTCCTGGCTTTACCTTGGTTGGCAAGGGAAGCCCATTATTTTTTTTTGTATTTAAAAAAATAATAATTAAAAAAAATGCGTGGGCTCCCACTGTATTTTGATCACCAGTCAGATAAAGCCAGGCAGCTTGGGGCTGGGATTCTGAGCAGCCCACAGCCACCCCTGGAAATGGCATTGTTTATTAGCGCCATTTACAGAAGTTTTACTTAACTCGACAGCGGCCCTTGTGCAGGGTGGCTCACTGGGTAATTAAAGGGTTAATACCAGCTTTGTATTCTCAGATGGTACTAAGCCCGAAACTCATGAGGTCACACCAAATTAGTCATGACCACCATGAATTTCTAGTTATCAGTAAAAGAAAACCACAACACAGAGACCTTTTTTTTATTAGAAATAAAACAAAAAAAATTAAAGACTTCATCTTTATTATAAAAAAAATCCTTATTCTGACATAGTCCACAGGAAGAGTAATGTCACCTCTGCTTCATCACTCTGTACAGACAGTCTATACAGTGTGAGAAGCAGAGAGAGCAATGAGCAATGTCAACTCTGCTACATCACTCTGTACAGCAGCGGCTATACAGAGTGAGATGCAGGCTGACATTGAGGCTGGAGTTCCACTTACGTGTGACTCGTGCAGTCTCGCATGGGCATCTCCCTGAATGGACTGACACTCTCCAGACACGAGCACCGACCGCTCCTGTCAGGAGAGTGTGCGGCCGTATCGGGTGATGCCGATGCAACACTAGCACAGTGACTGTCAATGTTCAGTTACCAGGACCTTCGAGACATCAGTCATGTTACCAGTGTGTAGCCAATGAGGTAATACAGCATTCACACGTGACTGGGTCACATGGCTATGATGTAATTAAAAGTCCTTTAATAGTCAGTGTTCGTCACCGGATGGCATTGCAAATGATCAGATGGACGCGGAAGCAGAAGTGCCGCGAGGCAGTCTGTAGGACGCATCGCGGGGCCTGTAAGGCTAGGGACCCACTTTGCGTTCATCTACTTGATTTGACCAAAGTTGCGTTTTTCAGAAATTTAGCGCTGAAAACGCATGCGTATTTACTGCGTTTTAGATGCGTTTTCAGCGCTTTTTACCTGCTTTTCCACCTGCGTTTTGATAGATGTGTTTTGAACATTATGACACTGCTAAATAAAGTTTAAATAGTCAAACTCAATGAAAAAAATGGAAAAAAAAGAAACAAATCTATATTTTTGTGAAAAATAATGAAAATAGATTAAATTAATGAAATTATAGCGGTAATATGATATTAAATGGAAAAATAGCCATAATTTATTAAAATTCTTATTTTAAATTGTCGGACTATGTGTGTGTGTAAAGGGACATACAAGTAAAATATATCTTTGTACCGTGTTAGCCAGTAGAGATAAAAAAAAATTGTTTAAAAGAACTGAGAGTCCTCAGTGGTTCCCTGCAACCAGAAAAAATGTAAGACCTGTCCATTAATATTGACAAAGGACAAGATAAAGATTCCCAGATCACATCAGGACTACAAGATCCCAGATACCTTCAGCTGCACTACAACCAATGTGGTGTACTTAATTATATGTACCAAATGTCCAACTGGGGGTCTGTATGTAGGGGAGACAGGACAACAGCTCAGGACAAGGATGAATTCTCACCGCCACACAATTAGAGAAAAAAGGATGGATCTACCTGTGGCCAAACATTTCTGTAACCCAGACCACAGCATCATGGACATGAAATTGCTGGTATTGAAAGGAAACTTCAAGTCCCAGAGAGATAGGAGACTATGCGAGTACAAACTTATGATGACCTTTGACACATTTAGAGTAGGAATGAATGTGTCTCATGGATTCATGTCTTTTTACATCAATTAAGAGATTTGCTCCTCTGACCATCCGAGCGTGTCACAGCCCTGGACCAGACCCTTATCAAAGGACAATAAAACTTTCACACTCAACTGCAGCAAAATTTATGGCCACAACAGTTTGCCCCCCTGCCATAGTGATAGTTCTGTTTTATATAACTTGTTGTTTTTTTTTTTTTTTACTGCACTTTTCTATGTCCTGTTGTGTATAAATATGTGACTCTTCAGATTTTGTGTTATACCATGCCTGATGAAGAGACCTGAGTAGTCTCGAAAGCTTGCAATTATTACCATCTTTTCAGTTAGCCATTAAAAGGTATCAACCACTGAGGACTCTCAGTTCTTTTAAACAATTTTTTTTTAAAGGGACATATGAAATCATTATTTTGATGTCCAAAAAGCATGCGTTTTTGAAGTCCAAAACGCATGTTTTCTGCACTGGAAAAGCAGGTAAAACGCAGGAATTTGCCGGAATCTTGTTTTTTGCCATTTCTCATAGACTTCAATGTTAGCAAAACGCACCCAAAATGGCAAAAACAATTGACATGTTGCTTCTTTGAACGCATGGTTTTTGCCACAAAATATGCAAATAAATGCAGCGTTTTAAAACGCAAAGTGGGGTCTAGAAATCCCCATTTTCCATAGACTTTGCTGGTAAATCAAAACGCATGCCTTTTGGCATGAAAAAGGTGCTTCTCAAAACGGACCTAAAAAGCAGGTGGAAATGCAAAGTGGGGCCCTAGCCTTAGCATAATCATTACGTTTTTTAGTAATGTGGTTTTTATTTTAGTCCCTGGACCCAATCTGGACCCAATCTGTAACACGAACTTCTCAGGAAAGCTCGTCTTCGGGCTCGTGTACACGATCACTATGTGATCGGTATGATCCCTGATCTTTACAGTTCGGCATCGCCCATCCCTAGTAATGTACCAACAAGGTACACAGTTTGCATTGCAGTTCCAGACTTACAACCAGAAAATATTCAGTCTACATTGCAGAAACAGCAGCAGCAGTTTAAGTGGCAGAAGCAATTTCTCTAAGTTGTGGCACATATTTTTTAGACTGTCCCATGCACCCAGCAGAACAGAGTACAGGTCTAACACACAATGAATGGAGCCTGAATATTTAGCTCTCAATACTGATGCCATCAGGGTGGATTGCACCCTTTAGCAGTTTGGTCTTCATAAATGGAACTGTGGCCAGCACTCTCCAGTCAAGCCTTGGAGGTTTTGTCACACCCAGCAGCCAGGATTCTCTCAGAATGTGTCTTTAGTGCTGCTGGTGGTGGCCTGACAGATAAGCGCATCCTGCTGTCCCCTGAAAGTTTAGACTGCCCAACTTTTATCAAGATGAACAAGTCACGGATCTCAAATTACTTTTCTACCCCAGTCACAGTCTGCGCAAACTAGGTGATGGAGTAGTGTGCAGTGTGCTGCATTTATCTCCCATTATTGCAGTCTGTGAGACCTTTGTCATGGCTTCTGTGGCTGTCGTTGCTACTGCTGATGATATTATTAACAAGTGGCTTGGTGGTGCACCAATCAAACGTTGTGTCCACCTCTGTTACTTTTAAAATTTAGCTTTTTGTTATGCTAATTTTATGCTGAAAATCAGTTGCAAGAAATTTTACCTCAAATGGCTACAAATATTAATAAAAAAAGTTGTTGTCAACTATGTATACTGCATAGAGGAGTTTACCTTTTTTGCATAGTGTCGCCTATTAGTGGCAGCAGCATACAACCACAAGGTTATGATCACACCAGTATGAAAAATGCTTATGGAGGTGCCATTGCATCGGCACATCTGAAAGGTACCAGGGATGATCAGAAGTTAAATTAGTATCTCTTGCCAGTCAATCAATCCAACAGGATTGTAGATGATCAGCACCTGCTGATCTTGGGCACTTTCCGTTTTTCCGTTTTTTTTTATTTTTTTTGCTCCCCTTCTTCCGAGAGCCGTAACTTTTTTTTATTTTTCCATCAATATTGCCATATGAGGGCTTGCTTTTTGTGGGATGAGTTGTACTTTTAAATGAAACCATAAGTTTTACCATATAGTGTACTGAAAAATAGCAAAAAAATTCCAAGTGTGGAAAAACTACAAAAAAAGTGTGATTGCACAATAGTTTTTGGGATATTTTACTCACCATGTTCACTATATGGTAAAACTGATGTATTGTTGTGATGCCTGAAGTCGGTGCGAGTTTTTAGACACCAACCATGTATAGGTTTACTTGTATCTAAGGGGTTAAAAAAAATCAAAAGCTTGCCCAATAAAAGTGGCGTACATTTTGCGCCATTTTCCGAAACCCGTAGCGTTCTCATTTTTTAGGATCTATGGCTCAGTGATGGCTTATTTTTTGCATCTTGAGCTGACATCTTTAATGGTACCATTTTTGCGCAGATACTACTTTTTGATCGCCTGTTGTTGTTCTTTGTGCAAAACTTGCGGTCACCAAAAATCGTAATTTTGGCGTTTGAGATTTTTTGCCCGCTACGCCATTTAACAATCAGATTAATTGATTTTATATTTTGATAGATCAGATATTTTTGAATGCGGCAATACCAATTATGTGTATATTTTTATTTTTTTAACCCTTTAATTTTCACCTGGGTGAAAGGGGGTTGATTTGAACTTTTAGGTTTTTTTATTTTTTAAAACTTTTTTTTATTTTTTTTTTATTTTTCTAGTCCCCCTAGGGGTCTTTATGGATCAACAATCCGATCGCTCTGCCCTATCTGCTGATCACAGCTACACAGCTGTAAACAGCAGATATGCTCACTTTCTGCTTCACTCGGTTCTGGGCCGAGTGAAACTGAAAGTAATTCATGTGAGCTACAGGAGTGATCACATGACCCTGTGCTACCATGACAACCACCGGAAGCCACGTGATCACGCACGTGACTTCCGGTGGGGGTAGCGGCATGTGAAAGTAATGGCTGCGAGCATATACATCTCGCTGCCAGACTTTGGCAGCGAGATGTAAGGGGTTAAAAACTGCAGGTGGAAGCGATTCCACTTGTAACTTGCAGGTGTTAAAAACAGCTGATATGTGCGTGGATCCCGTGACCTGCCCACGGCAGGGGCGGGGATTAACCTCATACGATCCATGACGGATATATCCATCATGGGTCGTGAAGGGGTTAAAAGGGCCCTTAAGAACAACTCATGTAAAAATTGCAAAGATGCTTAATTTGAAAATAAATATAACTTTTTAATGTTATATAATTAAAAAAATGTTTAGGGTGAGCAGTGAGCACCTGCTGAAATTTGCTATGAAACCCTAGTGTATTAATAGGTCACATTACACCTGCAGTTAATGTGTGCAGGATCTGCTCTCGTGTCTGATATCTCCTCCCTTCTGGATTTTTGATCCTAATCTTCACCGTCTCTTATCCTTTTGCACAGTGTAAAGGCATTGCTTCTGACAGCAAAGTGATACTGGTATGTGGACAATGACATGAAGGACAGCTGGCAAAGTTGATTGTTAGTTGGTGCTGCCCACTATGTCACATGTGATTACATATGCATATTATCCCATGATGGGATTATATACATGAATCAGTGTACTGTATCACACAAGATGGGGTTAGATGTGTGGACCTGCTCCATACACTTCAATGGGAACAGTAGTGTAATGTGCGACTCCTCACCATTTCTTTATATGGGAGCGGTGGTATAATATGACCCTATGCAAGCAGTTGACCAATGTGTGAGTGTTGTATCACAGATGATGAATTACATACATAGCTGGGGGGGTGACCTAGACAGCTGGGCATGCGCAGGTCACAGCTGGACATGCACAAGTCACAGGTGGGTCTCCTTTTTGTGTGTTTCCAGTAGTGGAAGTAGTCTCAGAGCACCAGCCTACATTTCAAACTGATGTACCTCTTACTAATCAATGTTTAAGGTAGAAATGCCTGTCCCTGGCCCTTTACAATGAATCCATTGTGTGCCATTTGTACTTTGGGGCAATAAATACCACTTTAGTGGTGTCTGTCGCTAATTTTTTGAAATATGCAGACTTAAAATTGGGTCTCAATGTTGTGTGTTGCCTGCAGTAGCAGGGGTCTCAGACCACCAAGCATACACCTGTCACTCATCCACCTTCATTTTAAATTAATTTGAAAGCTATATAGCTATATATCCTGGCCCAGACCCTGTCTCATGCATGGCCCACACCTAACTGCTGTGCCACGACACTATGGATACTCTGAGGCAACTGTTGCCACTTTCATAGTGTGTGCCCTTAATTTTGGAAATGGGAAAGAGTTATCAATTAGTGCAGTCATATGAAAAAGTTTGGGCACCCCTAATAATGTTAACCTTTTTTCTTTATAACAACTTGGGTTTTTTGCAACATCTATTTCAGTTTCATATATCTAATAACTGATGGACTGAGTAATATTTCTGGATTGAAATGAGGTTTATTGTACTAACAGAAAATGTGCAATCCGCATTTAAACAAAATTTCACCAGTGCAAAACTATGGCCACCCTTATCAATTTCTTGATTTGAACACTCCTAACTACTTTTTACTGACTTACTAAAGCACTAAATTGGTTTTGTAACCTCATTGAGCTTTGAACTTCATAGGCAGGTGTATCCAATCATGAGAAAAGGTATTTAAGGTGGCCACTTGCAAGTTGTTCTCCTATTTGAATCTCCTATGAAGAGTGGCATCATGGGCTCCTCAAAACAACTCTAAAATGATCTGAAAACAAAGATTATTCAACATAGTTGTTCAGGGGAAGGATACAAAAAGTCATCTCAGAGATTTCCACTGTGAGGAACATAGTAAGAAAATGGAAGAACACAGGTACAGTTCTTGTTAAGCCCAGAAGTGGCAGGCCAAGAAAAATATCAGAAAGGCAGAGAAGAAGAATGGTGAGAACAGTCAAGGACAATCAACAGACCACCTCCAAAGACCTGCAGCTTCATCTTGCTGCAGATGGTGTCAATGTGCACCGGTCAACAATACAGCGCACGATGCACAAGGAGAAGCTGTATGGGAGAGTGATGCGAAAGAAGCCGTTTCTGCAAGCACGCCACAAACAGAGTCGCCTGAGGTATGCAAAAGCACATTTGGACAAGCCAGTTACATCTTTAAAGAAGGTCCTGTGGACTGATGAAGCAAAGATTGAGTTGTTTGGTCATACAAAAAGGCGTTATGCATGGAGGCAAAAAACCACGGCATTCCAAGAAAAGCACTTGCCACCCACAGTAAAATTTGGTGGAGGTTCCATCATGCTTTGGGGCTGTGTGGCCAATGCCGGCACCGGGAATCTTGTTAAAGTTGAGGGTCGCATGGATTCAACTCAGTATCAGCAGATTCTTGACAATAATGTGCAAGAATCAGTGACGAAGTTGAAGTTACGCAGGGGATGGATATTTCAGCAAGACAATGATCCAAAACACCGCTCCAAATCTACTCAGGCATTCATGCAGAGGAACAATTACAATGTTCTGGAATGGCCATCCCAGTCCTCAGACCTGAATATCATTGAAAATATGTGGGATGATTTGAAGTGTGCTGTCCATGTTCGGCGACCATCAAACTTAACTGAACTGGAATTGTTTTGTAAACAGGAATGGTCAAATATACCTTCATCCATTAGAACTCATTAAAAGCTACAGGAAGCGACTATAGGCTGTTATTTTTGCAAAAGGAGGATCTACAAAATATTAATGTCACTTTTATGTTGAGGTGCCCATACTTTTGAACAGGTCAAATTTTGTTTAAATGCGGATTGCACATTTCTGTTAGTACAATAAACCTCATTTCAATCCAGAAATATTACTCAGTCCATCAGTTATTAGATATATGAAACTGAAATAGCTATTGCAAAAACCCAATTTGTTATAAAGAAAAAAGGTTAACATTAATAGGGGTGCCCAAACTTTTTCATATGACTGCATTTATCTCCAGTGATATATATGTGTTGGAGGCCCACACCCTTTTTTATCTCCGCTGTGATACTGTGGCAGGAGAACAAAATTATTAATCAGTGTTCATATGTTGAAATGTCTATTTGTGGCAGGCTGCAGGACCAGAGACTTAAATATCAAAATTTAGATTCTGAAATTTCCATTGCTGGCAAGACCACAGAAGTAGCAATCTCTATTAAGATTATGACATGACCATTCATGGCTGGACCATAGATTTTGCAACATCTATTTACATGATGAAATAGAAATTTTTAGCTGGAACACAGATTTTTCACTATTTAAATGCTATAATAGCAATTTTAAGCTGTACCACATATTTTGCACTAATTAAATGATGAAATAGCAGTTTTGGTGTGAAACACACAATTACCTCTATTTAAATTATTAAATAGCAATTTTTGACTGGGTCACATATTTCACACTGTTTAGATGTTGAAATAGACAATTTTGGGCTGGACGACACAAATACAACTATTTAGATGATTAAATTATAATTTTTGGCTGGATCACAGATTTACACTATTTAGATAATAAAATAGCAATTTTGGACTGGACTAAATAAATACAACTATTTTGATGATTAAATGGCAATTTTGTTCTGGACCACACAATTACCACTATTTAGATGATTAAATGGCAATTTTTGGCTGGTTGACAGAGTTTGCACAATTTAGATGATGAAATAGCAATTTGCGGCTTGACCACACAATTACCACTATTTAGGTGATTGACTTGCAATTTTTGACTGGATCACAGATTTTGCAATTTCTAGATGATGAAATGCCAATTTGTGGCACATAACATTCCTTATACTGCAAACCCCTGTACTTCACAACTCTACTTTATTGCTTTCCTAACTATCAAACTACAACAAAAGGAAGAAATGGAATTGGGCAGAGTATAAAATAGGAGTAACATGTGACCTCAAATCCCCAATAAAAATACTTTATTAATTTTTGGTAAAATAAACCCCCAAACATACGAAATACAAAATGACAATCTGTAATGGGTCAGGATGACAAGGAAGAAGAGGAAAAATATACATTGGAAGGGGGGCCCTAGGAAGCACTTGAAGAAAGATATGCCGTTACCTGACAATGGAGCGTATGACACCAATGGGGTATTCTCCTTGTGGATCCGGACCTCAAAGATGTCCTTACCACTCACCCCTCTATTACTTATAGGAGGAGAGGCTCGCTCGGTGATCAATTCGTGCACAGTCTGTACACAAGACCACCTCCACCAGGCACCTGGTTGGACAGGAAACCGTTTGGTTGTTATCATTGCAGTAACTGAAAATACTGTAGTTGGTCCCAGTGACTAAATCCTTCTCCAGTGCCAGAACTGGAAGATGTTTTGATATAAGGGATTTTGCCAACTGCAAGAGTAGCAGAGTTGTATACATGGCCACATGCAGGTGTCCCCTTAACTACGTGGGGAAAACAAACAGGGAACTAAGGAGATGAGTTGGTGAGCATGTTGTGATATCAGGTAAAAGAGAGATATACCGCTAGCCTGTCACATGCGGGAGAATCATGAAGCAATGAAAAATATGTTTCCTTTGTTGTTTTGGAAGTTATTAGCCCTGACATTAGAGGGGGCAACATTGAAAGGAGAATATCACAAAAAGGGTGTCAATGTATATGTCGCTTGAAGTCCCAGACACCGCTTGGTCTCAATGAAAGGCTTTCTTACTCTCTTTTTTTATAATAATGAGAGACTTGAGAGCCCTTTCTGCTTGTCTTTGTTTAACATACTTTTTTCTTTAATCATCCTTTAATCATGTATCAAGAACAAAGGGTGCAATTTTGAACATCTCTTTTTTGTCAGCCTGTTTCCCCCTTTTTGAACAATTCACATTGTCTGTATTGCCACTTGTTTGGGGTGATCTTTGGTTATTAGGCCTTACAACATGGGAGGGCTTTCCTTAGGAATACTTTTTGCTTTATTTCGTTTTACTTTCTTGGACATATCTCAACCCTCCTTTATTTTCTGGCATTATATGACCTGGTTTTGCGCATGTACCACGGTATTCGTGTCTGGGCATTAGCCATTTTATAATGAGTATCTCTTTAGTTTGTGCAAGCACGCATGCGCGGTTATTTATTCGTGATGTGTTAGTGGGGTTTTGGTTAAATTGACATGTATGCGAAGGTATTGCTGACATTATAGCTGCGTGTGCTCGGTGATCATTGTCTGCATGCATGCGCGTTCATGCAATAGGTGACTGAGTTTTTGTCGGCCTCTACATCAACGCAGCTCTATTTTGACTTTTGGCTTTGCACATGTGCTTGGGCGGCCATGCTCATGTTTGGATCTGACACCTGCAGTGTGTCTCCTGCAGTAATAGAGGAGTGTGTGCGCAGTAACATCTTTTTTCGTGCATGCACACACTATAGGACACATCATCAATTCCTTTCCCATCTGACATGTGCGTGAGACTGTCGCTTACATCATAACTGCGCGTGCGTGGTAGCGATTACCCTCACGCGTGCGCACTTGTGGGATATGTCACTATGAGTTTACTCTTGTGACTGTTCCATCCAGGAATGCGCATTTAAACACTGGGGAAATTGTAGCCCTTTTTTTCATTGGCTGATTAGCTTTGACCATTTCCTAGTGCCATGAAATAAATACTCCCCTTATTTATATGAATGGTGCTCACATCCATTGATCATCATCCTACAGTATCAGTTGCCTTCTCCCTAAGTCTCCTGATGAACCTTTAATGGGAAACGCATTGAGGCCAGGCAGGGTTGGAAACCTGCATGCACAGGGAAGTGAAGAATCTTTTTTCCCACTATTATCTCATGTATTTGCCTTTTGCCATGAGTAATGTAACTCTGAAAATTTTTATTCTGTTGTGCATTGGTTCTTGGGAAATTGGTATATAAAAGTGGTAGCACCTTTTGTATTCCTGCAGGCTGTAATTGTTGATGATCACGATACATCTTCCTTCTGTATCAGGGTCGTGAATCATTTATTGTACTACTACTCCCTTTATTATGAGTGCATTTCAACTGTTTGTGCAGGACTATATTATATTGTTTTTGATCCATTTTTTTTCATTTAAATTTGTATTTGTTGGCAGTGTTTTTCTTAGTTGGGTCAGGATTATATTTATTAGGTGTATAGTGGTGGCAATCTCATAATTTTGTGATCTAACCCCTTCTATAAATCACATTGTATTTTTCTATACATCTTTTGGACATCCATTTGATTCTTTTTGGTAGTGTCCATCTTTTCCTTCTCAAGAATGCCCCCTATATCTAGGCACAGGAAAAGGAATAGCCGACGTGGAACGTTGTCAGGTAGGGGCGTATCCTTACTCAAGGGCTTTCTAGGGCCACCCTTCCATATGTATATTTTTCCCTTTCTTCCTGGTCATCCTGACACATTATGGATTGTCATTTTGTATTTGGTATGTTTGGGTGTGTATTTTAACAAAAATTAATAAAGTATATTTATTGGGGATTTGAGGTCACATCTAATTACCTAAAATTAAACCCACTAGCTAAGCTATCTGTGTAGCAGGGGTGGCAGCACCGTCCCAAAGCTGTATCAATCACAAAATAGCGACCCCGCATTCCGCATTTTATATGCAGAGGGACATGTGA